>NC_092002.1:25299583-25417083 GCF_044704955.1 Pristiophorus japonicus
TCACTGAACCTGTCTATATCCCCGATGTTTGACCACTCACTGAACCTGTCTATATCCCCGATGTTTGACCACTCACTGAACCTGTCTATATCCCCCGATGTTTGACCACTCACTGAACCTGTCTATATCCCCGATGTTTGACCACTCACTGAACCTGTCTATATCCCCGATGTTTGACCACTCACTGAACCTGTCTATATCCCCCGATGTTTGACCACTCACTGAACCTGTCTATATCCCCCGATGTTTGACCACTCACTGAACCTGTCTATATCCCCGATGTTTGACCACTCACTGAACCTGTCTATATCCCCCGATGTTTGACCACTCACTGAACCTGTCTATATCCCCGATGTTTGACCACTCACTGAACCTGTCTATATCCCCGATGTTTGACCACTCACTGAACCTGTCGATATCCCCCGATGTTTGACCACTCACTGAACCTGTCTATATCCCCCGATGTTTGACCACTCACTGAACCTGTCTATATCCCCGATGTTTGACCACTCACTGAACCTGTCTGTATCCCTGATGTTTGACCACTCACTGAACCTGTCTATATCCCCCAATGTGTGACCACTCACTGAACCTGTCTATATCCCCCGATGTTTGACCACTCACTGAACCTGTCTATATCCCCCGATGTTTGACCACTCACTGAACCTGTCTCTATCCCGGATGTTTGACCACTCACTGAACCTGTCTATATCCCCGATGTTTGACCACTCACTGAACCTGTCTATATTCCCGATGTTTGACCACTCACTGAACCTGTCTATATCCCCCGATGTTTGACTACTCACTGAACCTGTCTATATCCCCGATGTTTGACCACTCACTGAACCTGTCTATATCCCCGATGTTTGACCACTCACTGAACCTGTCTATATCCCCCGATGTTTGACCACTCACTGAACCTGTTTATATCCCCGATGTTTGACCACTCACTGAACCTGTCTATATCCCCGATGTTTGACCACTCACTGAACCTGTCTATATCCCCGATGTTTGACCACTCACTGAACCTGTCTATATCCCCCGATGTTTGACCACTCACTGAACCTGTCTATATCCCCGATGTTTGACCACTCACTGAACCTGTCTATATCCCCCGATGTTTGACCACTCACTGAACATGTCTATATCCCCGATGTTTGACCACTCACTGAACCTGTCTATATCCCTGATGTTTGACCACTCACTGAACCTGTCTATATCCCCCAATGTGTGACCACTCACTGAACCTGTCTATATCCCCCGATGTTTGACCACTCACTGAACCTGTCTATATCCCCCGATGTTTGACCACTCACTGAACCTGTCTCTATCCCGGATGTTTGACCACTCACTGAACCTGTCTATATCCCCGATGTTTGACCACTCACTGAACCTGTCTATATTCCCGATGTTTGACCACTCACTGAACCTGTCTATATCCCCCGATGTTTGACTACTCACTGAACCTGTCTATATCCCCGATGTTTGACCACTCACTGAACCTGTCTATATCCCCGATGTTTGACCACTCACTGAACCTGTCTATATCCCCCGATGTTTGACCACTCACTGAACCTGTCTATATCCCCCAATGTTTGACCACTCACTGAACCTGTCTATATCCCCGATGTTTGACCACTCACTGAACCTGTCTATATCCCCCGATGTTTGACCACTCACTGAAATTGTCTCTATCCCCGATGTTTGACCACTCACTGAACCTGTCTATATCCCCCGATGTTTGACCACTCACTGAACCTGTCTATATCCCCGATGTTTGACCACTCACTGAACCTGTCTATATCCCCCGATGTTTGACCACTCACTGAACCTGTCTATATGCCCGATGTTTGACCACTCATTGAACCTGTCTATATCCCCGATGTTTGACCACTCACTGAACCTGTCTATATCCCCGATGTTTGACCACTCACTGAACCTGTCTATATCCCCGATGTTTGACCACTCACTGAACCTGTCTATATCCCCGATGTTTAACCACTCACTGAACCTGTCTATATCCCCCGATGTTTGACCACTCACTGAACCTGTCTATATCCCCGATGTTTGACCACTCACTGAACCTGTCTATATCCCCCGATGTTTGACCACTCACTGAACCTGTCTATATCCCCCGATGTTTGACCACTCACTGAACCTGTCTATATCCCCGATGTTTGACCACTCACTGAACCTGTCTATATCCCCGATGTTTGACCACTCACTGAACCTGTCTATATCCCCGATGTTTGACCACTCACTGAACCTGTCTATATCCCCGATGTTTGACCATTCACTTAACCTGTCTATATCCCCGATGTTTGACCACTCACTGAACCTGTCTATATCCCCGATGTTTGACCACTCACTGAACCTGTCTATATCTCCGATGTTTGACCACTCACTGAACCTGTCTATATCCCCCGATGTTTGACCACTCACTGAACCTGTCTATATCCCCGATGTTTGACCACTCACTGAACCTGTCTATATCCCCGATGTTTGACCACTCACTGAACCTGTCTATATCCCCCGATGTTTGACCACTCACTGAACCTGTCTATATCCCCGATGTTTGACCACTCACTGAACCTGTCTATATCCCCGATGTTTGACCACTCACTGAACCTGTCTATATCCCCCAATGTGTGACCACTCACTGAACCTGTCTATATCCCCCGATGTTTGACCACTCACTGAACCTGTCTATATCCCCCGATGTTTGACCACTCACTGAACCTGTCGATTTCCCCGATGTTTGACCACTCACTGAACCTGTCTATATCCCCGATGTTTGACCACTCACTGAACCTGTCGATTTCCCCGATGTTTGACCACTCACTGAACCTGTCTATATTCCCGATGTTTGACCACTCACTGAACCTGTCTATATCCCCCGATGTTTGACTACTCACTGAACCTGTCGATTTCCCCGATGTTTGACCACTCACTGAACCTGTCTATATTCCCGATGTTTGACCACTCACTGAACCTGTCTATATCCCCCGATGTTTGACCACTCACTGAACCTGTCTATATCCCCCGATGTTTGACCACTCACTGAACCTGTCGATTTCCCCGATGTTTGACCACTCACTGAACCTGTCTATATTCCCGATGTTTGACCACTCACTGAACCTGTCTATATCCCCCGATGTTTGACCACTCACTGAACCTGTCGATTTCCCCGATGTTTGACCACTCACTGAACCTGTCTATATTCCCGATGTTTGACCACTCACTGAACCTGTCTATATCCCCCGATGTTTGACTACTCACTGAACCTGTCTATATCCCCGATGTGTGACCACTCACTGAACCTGTCTATATCCCCCGATGTTTGACCACTCACTGAACCTGTCTATATCCCCGATGTTTGACCACTCACTGAACCTGTCTATATCCCCCGATGTTTGACCACTCACTGAAATTGTCTCTATCCACGATGTTTGACCACTCACTGAACCTGTCTATATCCCCCGATGTTTGACCACTCACTGAACCTGTCTATATCCCCGATGTTTGACCACTCACTGAACCTGTCTATATCCCCCGATGTTTGACCACTCACTGAACCTGTCTATATCCCCGATGTTTGACCACTCATTGAACCTGTCTATATCCCCGATGTTTGACCACTCACTGAACCTGTCTATATCCCCGATGTTTGACCACTCACTGAACCTGTCTATATCCCCGATGTTTGACCACTCACTGAACCTGTCTATATTCCCGATGTTTGACCACTCACTGAACCTGTCTATATCCCCGATGTGTGACCACTCACTGAACCTGTCTATATCCCCCGATGTTTGACCACTCACTGAACCTGTCTATATCCCCCGATGTTTGACCACTCACTGAACCTGTCTATATCCCGATGTTTGACCACTCACTGAACCTGTCTATATCCCCGATGTTTGATCACTCACTGAACCTGTCGATATCCCCCGATGTTTGACCACTCACTGAACCTGTCTATATCCCCCGATGTTTGACCACTCACTGAACCTGTCTATATCCCCGATGTTTGACCACTCACTGAACCTGTCTATATCCCCGATGTTTGACCACTCACTGAACCTGTCTATATCCCCGATGTTTGACCACTCACTGAACCTGTCTATATCCCCCGATGTTTGACCACTCACTGAACCTGTCTATATCCCCGATGTTTGACCACTCACTGAACCTCTCTATATCCCCCGATGTTTGACCACTCACTGAACCTGTCTATATCCCCCAATGTTTGACCACTCACTGAACCTGTCTATATCCCCGATGTTTGACCACTCACTGAACCTGTCTATATCCCCCGATGTTTGACCACTCACTGAAATTGTCTCTATCCCCGATGTTTGACCACTCACTGAACCTGTCTATATCCCCCGATGTTTGACCACTCACTGAACCTGTCTATATCCCCGATGTTTGACCACTCACTGAACCTGTCTATATCCCCGATGTTTGACCACTCACTGAACCTGTCTATATCCCCGATGTTTGACCACTCACTGAACCTGTCTATATCCCCGATGTTTGACCACTCACTGAACCTGTCTATATCCCCGATGTTTGACCACTCACTGAACCTGTCTATATCTCCGATGTTTGACCACTCACTGAACCTGTCTATATCCCCCGATGTTTGACCACTCACTGAACCTGTCTATATCCCCGATGTTTGACCACTCACTGAACCTGTCTATATCCCCGATGTTTGACCAGTCACTGAACCTGTCTATACCCCCCGATGTTTGACCACTCACTGAACCTGTCTATATCCCCGATGTTTGACCACTCACTGAACCTGTCTATATCCCCCGATGTTTGACCACTCACTGAACCTGTCTATATCCCCGATGTTTGACCACTCACTGAACCTGTCTATATCCCCGATGTTTGACCACTCACTGAACCTGTCTATATCCCCCAATGTGTGACCACTCACTGAACCTGTCTATATCCCCCGATGTTTGACCACTCACTGAACCTGTCTATATCCCCCGATGTTTGACCACTCACTGAACCTGTCGATATCCCCGATGTTTGACCACTCACTGAACCTGTCTATATCCCCGATGTTTGACCACTCACTGAACCTGTCTATATTCCCGATGTTTGACCACTCACTGAACCTGTCTATATCCCCCGATGTTTGACTACTCACTGAACCTGTCTATATCCCCGATGTGTGACCACTCACTGAACCTGTCTATATCCCCCGATGTTTGACCACTCACTGAACCTGTCTATATCCCCGATGTTTGACCACTTACTGAACCTGACTATATCCACGATGTTTGACCACTCACTGAACCTGTCTATATCCCCGATGTTTGACCACTCACTGAACCTGTCCATATCCCCGATGTTTGACCACTCACTGAACCTGTCTATATCCCCGATGTGTGACCACTCACTGAACCTGCCTATATCCCCCGATGTTTGACCACTCACTGAACCTGTCTATATCCCCGATGTTTGACCACTCACTGAACCTGTCTATATCCCCCGATGTTTGACCACTCACTGAACCTGTCCATATCCCCGATGTTTGACCACTCACTGAACCTGTCTATATCCCCCGATGTTTGACCACTCACTGAACCTGTCTATATCCCCGATGTTTGACCACTCACTGAACCTGTCTATATCCCCCGATGTTTGACCACTCACTGAACCTGTCTATATCCCCGATGTTTGACCACTCACTGAACCTGTCTATATCCCCCGATGTTTGACCACTCACTGAACCTGTCTATATCCCCGATGTTTGACCACTCACTGAACCTGACTATATCCCCGATGTTTGACCACTCACTGAACCTGTCTATATCCCCGATGTTTGACCACTCACTGAACCTGTCCATATCCCCGATGTTTGACCACTCACTGAACCTGTCTATATCCCCGATGTGTGACCACTCACTGAACCTATCTATATCCCCCGATGTTTGACCACTCACTGAACCTGTCTATATCCCGATGTTTGACCACTCACTGAACCTGCCTATATCCCGATGTTTGACCACTCACTGAACCTGTCTATATCCCCGATGTTTGACCACTCACTGAACCTGTCGATATCCCCCGATGTTTGACCACTCACTGAACCTGTCTATATCCCCCGATGTTTGACCACTCACTGAACCTGTCTATATCCCCCGATGTTTGACCACTCACTGAACCTGTCTCTATCCCCGATGTTTGACCACTCACTGAACCTGTCTATATCCCCGATGTTTGACCACTCACTGAACCTGTCTATATTCCCGATGTTTGACCACTCACTGAATCTGTCTATATCCCCCGATGTTTGACTACTCACTGAACCTGTCTATATCCCCGATGTTTGACCACTCACTGAACCTGTCTATATCCCCGATGTTTGACCACTCACTGAACCTGTCCATATCCCCCGATGTTTGACCACTCACTGAACCTGTCTATATCCCCGATGTTTGACCACTCACTGAACCTGTCTATATCCCCGATGTTTGACCACTCACTGAACCTGTCTATATCCCCGATGTTTGACCACTCACTGAACCTGTCTATATCCCCCGATGTTTGACCACTCACTGAACCTGTCTATATCCCCGATGTTTGACCACTCACTGAACCTGTCTATATCCCCCGATGTTTGACCACTCACTGAACCTGTCTATATCCCCGATGTTTGACCACTCACTGAACCTGTCTATATCCCTGATGTTTGACCACTCACTGAACCTGTCTATATCCCCCAATGTGTGACCACTCACTGAACCTGTCTATATCCCCCGATGTTTGACCACTCACTGAACCTGTCTATATCCCCCGATGTTTGACCACTCACTGAACCTGTCTCTATCCCGGATGTTTGACCACTCACTGAACCTGTCTATATCCCCGATGTTTGACCACTCACTGAACCTGTCTATATTCCCGATGTTTGACCACTCACTGAACCTGTCTATATCCCCCGATGTTTGACTACTCACTGAACCTGTCTATATCCCCGATGTTTGACCACTCACTGAACCTGTCTATATCCCCCGATGTTTGACCACTCACTGAACCTGTCTATATCCCCCAATGTTTGACCACTCACTGAACCTGTCGATATCCCCGATGTTTGACCACTCACTGAACCTGTCTATATCCCCGATGTTTGACCACTCACTGAACCTGTCGATATCCCCCGATGTTTGACCACTCACTGAACCTGTCTATATCCCCCGATGTTTGACCACTCACTGAACCTGTCTATATCCCCGATGTTTGACCACTCACTGAACCTGTCTATATCCCCCGATGTTTGACCACTCACTGAACCTGTCTATATCCCGATGTTTGACCACTCACTGAACCTGTCTATATCCCCGATGTTTGACCACTCACTGAACCTGTCTATATCCCCCGATGTTTGACCACTCACTGAACCTGTCTATATCCCCCGATGTTTGACCACTCACTGAACCTGTCTATATCCCCGATGTTTGACCACTCACTGAACCTGTCTATATCCCCCGATGTTTGACCACTCACTGAACCTGTCTATATCCCCGATGTTTGACCACTCACTGAACCTGACTATATCCCCGATGTTTGACCACTCACTGAACCTGTCTATATCCCCGATGTTTGACCACTCACTGAACCTGTCCATATCCCCGATGTTTGACCACTCACTGAACCTGTCTATATCCCCGATGTGTGACCACTCACTGAACCTGTCTATATCCCCCGATGTTTGACCACTCACTGAACCTGTCTATATCCCCCGATGTTTGACCACTCACTGAACCTGTCTATATCCCGATGTTTGACCACTCACTGAACCTGTCTATATCCCCGATGTTTGACCACTCACTGAACCTGTCGATATCCCCCGATGTTTGACCACTCACTGAACCTGTCTATATCCCCCGATGTTTGACCACTCACTGAACCTGTCTATATCCCCCGATGTTTGACCACTCACTGAACCTGTCTCTATCCCCGATGTTTGACCACTCACTGAACCTGTCTATATCCCCGATGTTTGACCACTCACTGAACCTGTCTATATTCCCGATGTTTGACCACTCACTGAACCTGTCTATATCCCCCGATGTTTGACTACTCACTGAACCTGTCTATATCCCCGATGTTTGACCACTCACTGAACCTGTCTATATCCCCGATGTTTGACCACTCACTGAACCTGTCTATATCCCCCGATGTTTGACCACTCACTGAACCTGTCTATATCCCCGATGTTTGACCACTCACTGAACCTGTCTATATCCCCGATGTTTGACCACTCACTGAACCTGTCTATATCCCCGATGTTTGACCACTCACTGAACCTGTCTATATCCCCCGATGTTTGACCACTCACTGAACCTGTCTATATCCCCGATGTTTGACCACTCACTGAACCTGTCTATATCCCCCGATGTTTGACTACTCACTGAACCTGTCTATATCCCCGATGTTTGACCACTCACTGAACCTGTCTATATCCCCGATGTTTGACCACTCACTGAACCTGTCTATATCCCCCGATGTTTGACCACTCACTGAACCTGTCTATATCCCCCGATGTTTGACCACTCACTGAACCTGTCTATATCCCCCAATGTTTGACCACTCACTGAACCTGTCTATATCCCCGATGTTTGACCACTCACTGAACCTGTCTATATCCCCCGATGTTTGACCACTCACTGAAATTGTCTCTATCCCCGATGTTTGACCACTCACTGAACCTGTCTATATCTCCGATGTTTGACCACTCACTGAACCTGTCTATATCCCCCGATGTTTGACCACTCACTGAAATTGTCTCTATCCCCGATGTTTGACCACTCACTGAACCTGTCTCTATCCCCGATGTTTGACCACTCACTGAACCTGTCTATATCCCCCGATGTTTGACCACTCACTGAACCTGTCTATATGCCCGATGTTTGACCACTCATTGAACCTGTCTATATCCCCGATGTTTGACCACTCACTGAAGCTGTCTATATCCCCGATGTTTGACCACTCACTGAACCTGTCTATATCCCCGATGTTTAACCACTCACTGAACCTGTCTATATCCCCCGATGTTTGACCACTCACTGAACCTGTCTATATCCCCGATGTTTGACCACTCACTGAACCTGTCTATATCCCCCGATGTTTGACCACTCACTGAACCTGTCTATATCCCCCGATGTTTGACCACTCACTGAACCTGTCTATATCCCCGATGTTTGACCACTCACTGAACCTGTCTATATCCCCGATGTTTGACCACTCACTGAACCTGTCTATATCCCCGATGTTTGACCACTCACTGAACCTGTCTATATCCCCGATGTTTGACCATTCACTTAACCTGTCTATATCCCCGATGTTTGACCACTCACTGAACCTGTCTATATCCCCGATGTTTGACCACTCACTGAACCTGTCTATATCTCCGATGTTTGACCACTCACTGAACCTGTCTATATCCCCCGATGTTTGACCACTCACTGAACCTGTCTATATCCCCGATGTTTGACCACTCACTGAACCTGTCTATATCCCCGATGTTTGACCACTCACTGAACCTGTCTATATCCCCCGATGTTTGACCACTCACTGAACCTGTCTATATCCCCGATGTTAGACCACTCACTGAACCTGTCTATATCCCCGATGTTTGACCACTCACTGAACCTGTCTATATCCCCCAATGTGTGACCACTCACTGAACCTGTCTATATCCCCCGATGTTTGACCACTCACTGAACCTGTCTATATCCCCCGATGTTTGACCACTCACTGAACCTGTCGATTTCCCCGATGTTTGACCACTCACTGAACCTGTCTATATTCCCGATGTTTGACCACTCACTGAACCTGTCTATATCCCCCGATGTTTGACTACTCACTGAACCTGTCTATATCCCCGATGTTTGACCATTCACTGAACCTGTCTATATCCCCGATGTTTGACCACTCACTGAACCTGTCTATATCCCCCGATGTTTGACCACTCACTGAACCTGTCTATATACCCCGATGTTTGACCACTCACTGAACCTGTCTATATCCCCCGATGTTTGACCACTCACTGAACCTGTCTATATCCCCCGATGTTTGACCACTCACTGAACCTGTCTATATCCCCCGATGTTTGACCACTCACTGAACCTGTCTATATCCCCCGATGTTTGACCACTCACTGAACCTGTCCATATCCCCGATGTTTGACCACTCACTGAACCTGTCTATATCCCCGATGTTTGACCACTCACTGAACCTGTCTATATCCCCCGATGTTTGACCACTCACTGAACCTGTCCATATCCCCGATGTTTGACCACTCACTGAACCTGTCTATATTCCCGATGTTTGACCACTCACTGAACCTGTCTATATCCCCGATGTTTCACCACTCACTGAACCTGTCTATATCCCCGATGTTTGACCACTCACTGAACCTGTCTATATCCCTGATGTTTGACCACTCACTGAACCTGTCTATATCCCCGATGTTTGACCACTCACTGAACCTGTCTATATCCCCCGATGTTTGACCACTCACTGAACCTATCTATATCCCCGATGTTTGACCACTCACTGAACCTGTCTATATCCCCGATGTTTGACCACTCACTGAACCTGTCTATATCCCCCGATGTTTGACCACTCACTGAACCTGTCTATATCCCCGATGTTTGACCACTCACTGAACCTGTCTATATCCCCGATGTTTGACCACTCACTGAACCTGTCTATATCCCCGATGTTTGACCACTCACTGAACCTCTCTATATCCCCGATGTTTGACCACTCACTGAACCTGTCTATATCCCCGATGTTTGACCACTCACTGAACCTGTCTATATCCCCCGATGTTTGACCACTCACTGAACCTGTCTATATCCCCCGATGTTTGACCACTCACTGAACCTGTCTATATCCCCGATGTTTGACCACTCACTGAACCTGTCCATATTCCCGATGTTTGACCACTCACTGAACCTGTCTATATCCCCGATGTGTGACCACTCACTGAACCTGTCTATATCCCCCGATGTTTGACCACTCACTGAACCTGTCTATATCCCCGATGTTTGACCACTCACTGAACCTGACTATATCCCCGATGTTTGACCACTCACTGAACCTGTCTATATCCCCGATGTTTGACCACTCACTGAACCTGTCCATATCCCCGATGTTTGACCACTCACTGAACCTGTCTATATCCCCGATGTGTGACCACTCACTGAACCTGTCGATATCCCCCGATGTTTGACCACTCACTGAACCTGTCTATATCCCCCGATGTTTGACCACTCACTGAACCTGTCTATATCCCGATGTTTGACCACTCACTGAACCTGTCTATATCCCCGATGTTTGACCACTCACTGAACCTGTCGATATCCCCCGATGTTTGACCACTCACTGAACCTGTCTATATCCCCCGATGTTTGACCACTCACTGAACCTGTCTATATCCCCGATGTTTGACCACTCACTGAACCTGTCTATATTCCCGATGTTTGACCACTCACTGAACCTGTCTATATCCCCGATGTTTGACCACTCACTGAACCTGTCTATATCCCCGATGTTTGACCACTCACTGAACCTGTCTATATCCCTGATGTTTGACCACTCACTGAACCTGTCTATATCCCTGATGTTTGACCACTCACTGAACCTGTCTATATCCCCCGATGTTTGACCACTCACTGAACCTGTCTATATCCCCGATGTTTGACCACTCACTGAACCTGTCTATATCCCCGATGTTTGACCACTCACTGAACCTGTCTATATCCCCGATGTTTGACCACTCACTGAACCTGTCTATATCCCCGATGTTTGACCACTCACTGAACCTGTCTATATCCCCGATGTTTGACCACTCACTGAACCTGTCTATATCCCCCGATGTTTGACCACTCACTGAACCTGTCTATATCCCCCGATGTTTGACCACTCACTGAACCTGTCTATATCCCCGATGTTTGACCACTCACTGAACCTATCTATATCCCCGATGTTTGACCACTCACTGAGACTGTCCATATCACTCTGCAGATTCTCTGTGTCCTCCTCCTGATTTGCTCTCCCTCCCATCTTTGCATCATCAACTTTATGTCGTGATATTTTGTGGGAAACGTCAGTATTTCATAACTTATACTCCTCGCTGATTAATGCAGTAACTTGCTTTCCCAACCACTTTTGTATCATCAGCAAACTTGGCTCCATTACGCTCGGTCCCTTCATCCAGTCATTAATATAGATTATAAATAGTTGAGGACCCAGCACTGATCCCTGCGGCACCCCACTAGTCACTGTTTGCCAACCGGAAAATGACCCAGTTATTCCGACTCTCTGTTTTCTGTTAGTTAGCCAGTCCTCTATCCATGCTAATACCTTACCCCCAACCATTGTACCCCATGATAATGTCACTTGACAAGGTCATGTGGAATGGAGCCATCTTGTATGCATGCGTTAATGATGTGATAAATACCACACATACCCATTGCAAAGTCTGCTCCAATAATTTCTGCTCCTCAGTGTTGCCTCTATTACTGATGTTACTGATTCCGTGTCGGGCCATTATCAGAATACGTTTCAATGCTGTCTCCCGGCGTGGAACTGACTTGCACATGCCGGGGTGTTACTGTCGGGAGAATTAATCAAACCCACTTCTCCATCTCACTTGTATCTCCACAGAGGCAAGGATAATTCAGAAAGACAGAGGTGGGAGTCTGGAACGTGAACTGTGAAGTTTGTGTGTGTGTGTGTGTGTGTGTGTGTGAGGCCCCTTGACCAAGCTGTGGGACTCCACCACTCTGCGATATTATCGGGTCGAAAATCCCGCCCTCTCCTGGACCGTATGGAATGGTGATGTCCGGCAAAGACCGCTTCTCTGGGGGCCCGCTGTGCATGGGCAGAGAAACGGGTTTTCCCATCTGTCAAAATTTCTTCAGACAGATTCTACACATCCACGGGAGAAGGACATCCATGTTCATGTGGGAGAGATTGGGGCTCTTTGCCCAAATCATGCCCGTGTAGTTTGTGGGAGCTTGCTTGTGCGCAAATTGATTGCCACGTTTCCTGCATTACAGCAGTGACTACACTCCAAAATACTTTGGCGCAGCGAGCAGGCCCCGACCTGCGAGAACCCACCAGGCCAAAGGTCGGGGCCATGAATGGAGCAGAGATGTGGCAGCCTGGGAGCAGCGTGGAGGCCACTTCAGGGAGCAGTGCGAGCTGGTGCAGGAGGGCGACAACTTGGAGAAGGGCAACAGGATTGGACGTCACCAAAATCAAGGTCACTGATTGGAGCGTGGGCAGGTACAGCAGGAGCGGCGAGGTCGGGGCGAAGGAGCGGCGAGAGATTGTAGCGGGACGTGATCGGGTCCCAGGAGAGGCGTGAGTTCAGGGCCAAGGGCCCAGGGGCAGCACGGGCCCAGCCCACACTGCGATATGTGAGCGCACTAGGTCCGTGCAGCAGAGCAGGTCTCCAGTCGTCCTGGTTAACCCTTGCCCCTGGACCAAGACCTCGCTCGACCACCACACGTTAAAACAATCCACCCACAGGCATCTCCCACCCTTCAGGATGTAGTTCGGGATCCGGAATATTAGGTCCTTCATTGAAACACCTGGGAACTCATTCATTTTTGGTGTCGAAGCAAGTTATCCTCGACAAGGGCTGCCAAAGAGCAGAGAGCCCAACGAATGTCCACCCGGTAAAAGCAGACATAGACACATAGAAATCTCATCATCATAGGCAGTCCCTGGAAATTGAGGAAGACTTGTTTCCACTCCAAAGGTGAGTTCTCTGGTGACTGAACGGTCCAATACGGGAATTACAGTCTCTGTCACAGGTGGGACAGACAGTGGTTGGAGGAAAGGGTGGGTGGGATTGGTTTGCCGCACGCTCCTTCCGCTGCCTGAGCTTGCTTTCTGCCTGCTCTCGGCGACGAGACTCGAGGTGCTCAGCGCCCTCCCGGATGCACTTCCTCCACTTAGGGCGGTCTTTGGCCAGGGATTCCCAGGTGTCGGTGGGATTGTCGCACTTTATCAGGGAGGGGTGTCTTTGAAATGTTTCCTCTTCCCAACTTTGGCTCACTTGTGTGTAGGAGTTCCGAGTAGAGCGCTTGCTTTGGGAGTCTTGTGTCGGGCATGTGAACAATGTGGCCCGCCCAGCGGAGCTACTCGAGTGTGGTCAGTGCTTCGATGCTGGGGATGTTGGCCTGGTCGAGGACGCTAACGTTGATGCGTCTGTCCTCCCGGGGGATTTGCAGGATCTTGCAGAGACATCGTTGGTGGTATTTCTCCAGTGATTTGAGGTGTCTGCTGTACATGGTCCATGTCTCTGAGCCATACAGGAAGGCAGGTATCACCACTGCTCTGTAGACCATGAGCTTGGTGCCAGGTTTGAGGTCCTGGTCTTCGAACATTCTCTTCCTCAGGCGACTGAAGGCTGCACTGGCGCACTGGAGTCGGTGTTGAATCTCGTCATCAATGTCTGCCCTTGTTGACAGTCGGCTCCCGAGGTAGGGTAAGTAGTCCACATTGTCCAGGGTGCAGAGCATAGTTACGTCATGCAAATTCAATCAGCAGTCACTGGTGGGGTGATGGGCCTACTGAGGTAACCAATCATCTCTATTTGAGCTGGTACATGTTGTGTCATTACGTGCAGCTAAATTAATATGTAAGGCAAATGGTATGTTGGCCTTCATTGCAAGAGGATTTGAGTACAGGAGCAAGGATGTCTTACTCCAGTTATACAGGGCCTTGGTGAGACCACACCTGGAGTATTGTGCACAGTTTGGGTCTCCTTACCTGAGAAAGGATATACTTGCCATAGAGGGATTGCAGCGAAGGTTCACCAGACTGATTCCTGGGATGGCAGGACTGTCGTATGAGGAGAGATTGGGTCGACTAGGCCTGTATTCACTAGAGTTTAGAAGAATGAAGGGAGTCTCATCGAAATGTATAAAATTCTGACGGGGTTGGACAGACTGGATGCGAGGAGGATGTTTCCCTGGGGCTGGGAAGTCTGGAACAAGGGGTCACAGTCTCAGGATACGGGGCAGGAAATTTAGGACTGAGATGAGGAGAAATGTTTTCACTCAGAGGGTGGTGAACCTGTGGAATTCTCTACCACAGAAGGCTGTGGAGGCCAAGTCACTGAATATATTTAAGAGGGAGATAGATAGATTTCTAGAAACAAAAGGCATCAAGGGGTATGGGGTAAAAGCGGGAATATGGTGTTGAGATAGAGGATCAGCCATGATCATATTGAATGGTGGTGCAGGCTCGAGGAGCCGAATGGCCTACTCCTGCTCCTATTTTCTATGTTTCTATGTTACTGACATTCTCTGCTTTGCTTTAGACCTGGATAATTTAACTCGAGCCCTGGAGAGATCAGGTGAGCGGGAAAGTGTGCTTATTTCAATGAATTTGATCTCAGCTCTTCGCTGAAGTCGATATTGGCCCAGATTTGCGATTTCCAAAACCGGTGTGTGCACACAAGCCGGATAAAATTCTTCCTCCCCGCCAGTTCTGGGTTCCTGCTCGCGCTGCGTGCATACGAATCTAGGAACTTGTGATTTGTCAAGATTTGCCATGCAGTATATGTGGTCATCATCATTGGCGGTCCCTTGGAATCGAGGAAGACTTGCTTCCACTCTTAAAAGTGAGTTCTCAGGTGACTGAACAGTCCAATACGGGAATTACGTCTCTGTCACAGGTGAGACAGACAGTGGTTGAGGGAAGGGGAGGGTGGGACTGGTTTGCCGCACGCTCCTTCCGCTGCCTGCGCTTGGTTTCTGCATGCTCTCGGCGACAAGACTCGAGGTGCTCAGTGCCCTCCCGAATGCACTTCCTCCACTTAGGGCGGTCTTTGGCCAGGGACTCCCAGGTATCGGTGGGGATGTTGCATTTTATTAGGGAGGCTTTGAGGGTGTCCTTGTAATGTTTCCTCTGCCCACCTGGGGCTCGCTTGCTATGTCGGAGTTCCGAGTAGAGCGCTTGCTTTGGGAGTCGTGTGTCAGGCATGCGGACAATGTGGCCCGCCCAACGGAGCTGGTCGAGTGTGGTCAGTGCTTCGATGCTGGGGATGTTGGCCTGGTCGAGGACGCTAACGTTGGTGCGTCTGTCCTCCCGGGGAATTTGCAGGATCTTGCAGAGACATTAATAGTGGTATTTCTCCAGCGATTTGAGGTGTCTACTGTACATGGTCCATGTCTCTGAGCCATACAGGAGGGCAGGTATCACTACAGCCCTGTAGACCGTAAGACCATAATATGTGATATTTTCGTGGCATATTTCAATGACTTGGATTTGAATGTTGAGGGTATGATTAAGAAGTTTGCAGATGACGCCTAAAATTGGCCGTGTGGTTGATAATGAAGAAGAAAACTGCAGACTGCAGGAAAATATCAATCGACTGGTCGGGTGGGCAGAACAGTGGCAAATACAGTTCAATCCGGAGAAGTGTGAGGTAATGCAATTGGTGAGGGCGAACCAGGAAAGGGAATAGACATTAAATGGTAGGACACTGAGAAATGTAGAGGAACAAAGGGACCTGGGAGTGCAGGTCCACAGATCCCTGAAGGGAGCAGGCCAGGTGTATAATGTGGTTAAGAAGGCACACGGGATATTTGCCTTTATTAGCCGAAGCATGGAATACAACAACAAAGGAGGGTTATGCTTGAACTGTATAAAACAATGGTTAGGCCACAGCTGGAGTACTGCATGCAAAATTCTGGTCACCGCATTACAGGAAAGATGTGATTGCACTGGAGAGGAGATTTACCAGGATGTTGCTGTGACTGGAGAATTTTGGCGATGAGGAAAGATTGGAGAGGCTGGGTCTGTTTTCATTGGAACAGAGGAGGCTGAGGGGAGACCTGACTGAGGTGTATAAAATGATGAGGGGCCTGGATAGAGTGGATAGGACGGACCTGTTTCCCTGGGTAGAGAGGTCAACAACCAGGGGGCATGGATTGAAAGTAATTGAGGGGAAGTTTAGAGGGGATTTGAGAAGAAATTTATTCACCCAGAGGGTGGTGGGGGCCTGGGGCCTGAAAGGGAGGTAGAGGCAGAAACCCTCACCACATTTGGCTGTACACCTTGAAGTGCCGTATCCTGCAGGGCTACGGAGCGAGAGTGGGAACGTGGGATTAGGCCGGGTAGCTCTTGGCCGGCCGGCGCGGAAACGATGGGCCGAAATGTCCTCGTTCCGTGCTGCAAATTTCTGTGACTCTAGCATCATCATTGGCAGTCCCTCAGAATCGAGGAAGACTTGCTTCCACTCTTAAAATGAGTTCTTAGGGGACTGAACAGTCCAATACGAGAGCCACAGTCCCTGTCACCGGTGGGACAGACAGTGGTTGAAGGAAAGGGTGGGTGGGGAGTCTGGTTTGCCGCACGCTCCTTCCGCTGCCTGCGCTTGATTTCTGCATGCTCTTGGCGACGAGACTCGAGGTGCTCAGCGCCTTCCCGGATGCACTTCCTCCACTCAGGGCGATCTTTGGCCAGGGACTCCCAGATGTCAATGGATGTTGCACTTTATCAGGGAGGCTTTGAGGGTGTCCCTGTAACGTTTCCTCTACCCACCTGGGGTTCGTTTGCTGTGAAGGAGTTCCGAGTAGAGCACTTGCTTTGGGATTCTCGTGTCTGGCATGCGAACAATGTGGCCCTGCCCAGCAGAGCTGATCGAGTGTGGTCAGTGCTTCGATGCTGGGGATGTTGTCCTGGTCGAGGACGCTAATGTTGGTGCATCTGTCCTCCCAGGAGATTTGCAGGATCTTGCGGAGACATCGTTGGTGATCTCCTCAATCGAGTCTCTGCCTTTGACTCGAGTGTTCTCGACTCCATCCCACCACCACCTCAGTAAAATCCCCAACACTGCACGAGGTAGAAAAAGCCATAAGACAGCTTAAGAACAACAAGGCTATGGGAGCAAATGGAGTCCCCTCTGAGGTACTGAAGTATGGCGGAGAGGAACTGTTGGCGTGGATACATGACCTCATCTCTCTCATCTGGAGGGAGGAGAGCATTCCAAGAGGTCTCAGAGATACAGTGACCCTGACCATCTTTTAAAAAAAGGGATAAGTCCGACTGCGGCAACGACAGGGGAATCTCCCTGCTATCAGCCACTGGGAAAGTTGTGGCTAGAATCCTCCTTAATCGCCTTCTCCCTGTGGCTGAGGAGCTCCTCCCGGAGTCACAGTGCTGACTCTATGACTCTATGTTAAAGTATTTGAAACTTATAGCTGTCATGGAAGTCAGAATTAATTCCTATCCCAATATTCCTCACCACGTTTTTTGCATTTCTTGACAGAAAACTTGCTAAATAATAAGGAAAAAGGTATGGGCTGCAAACCTGAAATGTAAAAGTTCTCCGAATATTCGAGAGGTCAGGCGCCGTCCGCAGGTAGAGAAACAGAGTTAGACTTTCAGCTCGAAGAACTTTTGTAAGAACCTTTCACTTTTATTAATGACTTGGATGAAGGGACCGAGTGTAATGTAGCCAGGTTTGCTGACGATACAAAGATGGGTGGGAGAGCAAATTGTGAGAAGGACACAAAAAATCTGCAAAGGGATATAGACAGGCTCAGTGAGTGGGCAAAAATTTGGCAGATGGAGTATATTGTGGGAAAATGTGAGGTTATCCACTTTGGCAGAAATAATAGAAAAGCAAATTACAATTTAAATGAAGAAAAATTGCAAAGTGCTGCAGTGCAGAGGGACCTGGGGGTCCTTGTGCATGAAACACAAAACATTAATGTTGTGTATGTAACCCTTGGCAACCTGTATCACACCTGACCACCAGAGGCCCTACCTATTGGAGTCCCAAGGGATCCCAGCATCCCTTGGGAGCACGGTATATAAGCAGGCCACCCACGCGGTACCTGCACTCTGGAGTCTAATTAAAGGAGCTGAGGTCACACTTACTCATTGCTCACAGTACTCAGTTTCATCCTTTATTATGAGTGTAACAATTGGCGACGAGGTAACGAACAACTGCATGAAAATGCAAAGAACAGTTGGTATCCTGGAGAAATTCTCAGAAGGGGTCGATTGGGAGGCCTTTGTGGAGAGATCGACCAATACTTCGTGACCAACAAGGTGCCAAACGAAGGGTGATCCTCCTCACCGTGTGTGGGGCAACAACCGATGGCCTCATGAAGAATCTTCTAGTTCCGGTAAAACCAACAACCAAGTCCAATGAAGAATTGTGTACGCTGGTCTGGGAGCACGTGTCAACGGTCGGAGGGCCAGGGAGTAGTGAGCTATGTCGCCTTGCAGGACATTGCGAATTTGATGGATTCCTTGAACAAATGCTGAGAGACTTTTTTGTGCTTGGCATTGGCCAGGAGGTAATCCCTCGCAAACTATTGACTGTTGAAACACTGAATCTGAGCAAAGCCATACCGATAGCCAAGGCATTTCTGTCCACCAGCGATAACACCAAACAAATTTCGCAGCATAAAGAGGTTTCGGCCAGTACTGTGCACAATGTAACGTTGTTTTCGAGCAGAACGTACACGCCGGCTGCTGCATGACCTCAGATGACCCAGAGTCCGCCATCAATTGTTAATGTGAGGCAGTTAACACCTTGTTGGCGCTGTCGAGGTGATCATCGGCCCCATCAATGCCGCTTCAAGCACTATGCGTGCAATGGCTGTAGAACAATGGGACACCGCCAGCGAATGTGCAGGCGAGCTGCAAACCCTGCAAACCACCACGTTGCAGAGGAAGATCGATCCACGGTGGATCAGGCTGAACTAGAGACTCAAACCGAGGAGGCAGAAGTGTACGGAGTACACACATTCACTACAAAATGTCCACCAATAATGTTAAAAGTTGAACTGAACGGTATTCCAGTATCCATGGAACTGGACACAGGTCAGTCCATAATGAGTAAAAAGGCCTTCGACATTCTGTGGTGCAACAAGGCACGCAGGCCCAAGCTCAGCCCCATTCACACCAAGCTAAGACCTTACACCAAGGAACTGATCCCTGTAATTGGCAGTGCAGCAGTAAAAGTCTCCTATGATGGAGCAGTGCACGAACCCCACTATGGATCGTGCCAGGGGATGGCCCCACACTGTTCGGCAGAAGCTGGCTGGAAAAAATCCGCTGGAACTGGGACGACATCCGAGTGCTTTCGTCCGTCGACGACCCCTCATGTGCCCAGGTTCTGAGCTGATTTCCATCATTGTTCGAGCCAGGCATTGGAAGTTTCTCGGGGTGTGAAAGTGCAGATCCATCTGGTTCCCGGTACACGACCCATCCACCACAAGGCACGGGTGGTACCGTATATCATGCGAGAGAAAGTGGAAATTGAGCTGGACAGGCTGCAGCGAGAAGGCACCATCGCGCCGATGGAATTCAACGAGTGGGCCAGTCCGATTGTCCCGGTACTCAAAGAGGACGGCACGGTCAGAATTTGTGGGGACTATAAAGTAACGATTAACCGTTTTTCGCTACAGACCAATACCCGCTACCCAAGGCAGACGACCTATTTGCAACCCTGGCTGGAGGGAAGACGTTCACCAAGTTGGATCTGACCTCGGCCTACATGACGCAGGAGCTGGAGGAGTCTTCGAAAGGCCTCACCTGCATCAACATGCACAAAGGTCTGTTCATCTATAACAGGTGCCCGTTCGAAATTCGGTCGGCCGCGGCAATTTTCCAACGGAACATGGAGAGCCTGCTAAAGTTGGTTCCACACACCGTGGTTTTCCAGGGCAACATACTGGTCATAGGTCGGGACACCATCGAACACTTGGAGAATCTGGAAGAGGTTCTAAGTCGGCTAGATCGCGTAGGACTCAGGTTGAAACGCTCGAAGTGTGTTTACCTGGCGCAGGAGGTCGAGTTCTTGGGAAAAAGAATCGCGGCAGACGGCATCAGACCCACCGACCCCCAGACGGAGGCCATCAAGATCGCGCCGAGACCACAGAACGTGACGGAGCTGCGGTCGTTCCTGGGACTCCTCAACTATCTCGGTAATTTCCTACCCGGGTTAAGTACCTTGCTAGAACCCTACATACTGCACAAGGGAGACGACTGGGTGTGGGGGAAGTCACAAGAGGCTGCCTTTGAGAAAGGCAAAAATCTGTTGTGTTCAAACAAACTGCTTTTTCTGTATAACCCGTGTAAACAATTAGTGCTGGCTTGCGATGCGTCTTCATACGGTTGTGTGTTACAACAGGCTAACGAATCGGGGATTTTGCAACCAGTCACTTATACGTCCAGGAGTCTGTCCAAGGCCGAAAGGGCCTACAGCATGATTGAAAAAGAAGCTCTGGCGTGTGTTTACAGGGTGAAAAAAATACACCAGTATTTGTTTAGTCTCAAGTTTGAGCTTGAAACTGACCACAAGCCGCTCATATCGCTATTCTCAGAGAGCAAAGGGATTAACACCCAATACCTCTGCCCACATCCAAAGATGGGCGCTCACGCTGTCGGCATACAACTATGTAATCCGCCACAGGCCAGGCACAGGGAACTGCGCTGATGCTCTCAGTCGGCTACCATTGCCCACCACCGGGGTGGAAATGGCACAGCCTGCGGACTTGCTCATGGTGATGGATGCATTCGAAAATGAAAAGTCACCCGTTAGGGCCCGCCAGATCAGGACCTGGACCAGCCAGGATCCTTTACTGTCCCTGGTAAAAAAACTGTGTCCTCCATGGGAGCTGGTCCAGCGGAGATGTAGGAAGAGATTAAGCCGTTGCACAGGTGCAAAGACGAAATGTCCCTGCAGGCGGACTGTCTGTTGTGGGACAATCGCGTGGTCTTGCCCAAGAAAGGCAGAGAAACGTTCATACGTGACCTACACAGCACCCACCCAGGCATTGTAATGATGAAAGCCATAGCCAGATCCCATGTGTGGTGGCCTGGCATCGACTCAGATTTAGAGTCATGCGTGCGCCAGTGCAACACTTGCTCTCAGCTGAGCAATGCACCCAGAGAGGCACCGCTAAGTTTGTGGTCATGGCCCTCCAAACCGTGGTCGAGGATCCACGTGGACTATGAGGGCCCATTCCTAGGAAAAATGATCTTGGTTGTCATAGATGCTTATTCAAAATGGATTGAATGTGTAATAGTGTTTGTAAGCACATCCACGGCCACCATCGAAAGCCTACGAGCCATGTTTGCCACACACAGCCTGCCTGATATCCTAGTCAGCGACAATGGGCCGTGTTTCACCAGTGCTCAATTCAAGGAATTCATGACCCGCAATGGGTTCAAACACATCACATCTGCCCCGATCAAGCCCGCTTCCAACGGCCAGGCAGAACGGGCAGTCCAAACCATCAAGCAAAGCTTGAAACGCGTGTCTGAAGACTCCCTGCAGACCCGACGGTCCCGAGTACTGCTCAGCTACCGCCACCAGACCCCACTCACTCACCGGGGTTCCCCCAGCCAAGCTGCTCATGAAAAGGGTGCTCAAAACAAGGCTCTCTCTTGTCCACTCTGATCTCCATGATCACGTCAGGGCAGGCGGCATCAACAAAGTGTGTACCATGATCGCGCAAATTTGTCACATGATATTGAGGTCAATGACCCTGTGTTTGTACTCAACTATGGACATGGTCCCAAATGGCTCGCTGGCACGGTAACAGCCAAAGAAGGGAGTAGGGTGTTTCAGGTCAAATTGGCCAATGGACTAATGTGCAGAAAACACTTGGACCAAATCAAATTGCGGTTCACCAACAGTTACGAACAACCGGAAAGGAACACCACCAACTTTGACCGTCCAACACACACACAAGTGGCAACTGACATCATGGTTCACCATGAAGCCGAACTCACCATCCCCGGTAGCCCAGCAAAGCCGGCTACCCAACAGCCCAGTGAACAAATGACCCAACACACCCACACCCGCATTTGTACCGAGACGATCGACAAGGGAGTGAAAAGCCCCAGATCGTCTCACCCTGTAAATAGGAGTACTGCTGACTTCACGGGGGAGTGATGTTATGTATTTAACCCCTTGTAACCTGTATCACACCACCACCAGAGGGCCTACCTGGTGGAGTCCCAAGGGATCTCAGCATCCCTTGGGAGCACGGTATATAAGCAGGCCACCCACGCAGTACCTGCACTCTGGAGTCTAATTAAAGGAGCTAAGGTCACACTTACTCATTGCTTACAGCACTCAGTTTCATCCTTTATAATGAGTGTAATAACATCCATTCTGCGTACTCTCCTGGGAAACTGTTTAACTTTTTAACGTGCGTTTCCTCTTCAGAACTGGAGGATCTTCAACTGAAATGCCGTAAGTAGCAAAAGGCCATAAGACCATCAGAAATAGAGGCAGGAGTCGGCCATTCGGCCCCTTGAGCCTGCTCCGCCATTCAATAAGATCATGGCTGATCTGATCATGGAATAAGCTCCACTTCCCCGCCCACTCCCCATAACCCTTCACTCCCTTATCGCGCAAAAATCTGTCTATCTCCACCTTAAATATATTCAATGACCCAGCCTCCACAGCTCTCTGGGGCAGAGAATTCCACAGGTTCATGACAAGAAATTCCTCCTCATCTCCGTCCTAAATGGGCGACCCCTTATTCTGAGACTATGCCCCCTAGTTCTAGATTCCTCCACGAGTGGGGGCGGGGGACATTCTCTCTGCATCTACCCTGTCGAGCCCCCGCTCAGAATCTTAGATGTCTCAATAAGATCACCGACTTGAAATTGGGTGAAATCGCCTCGCGAGGACAGAAACACTCCGTTTCCCATCCTTGACTTCACATTGACATCACGGCCCAAGATTGAATGTATTATTTCCCTCTTCTCTTGCAGAGCTGGACAAAGAAGAGAGTGACTCCAGCAAGACGGACATCTTCTCAGGTTAGTTACCAACAGGCCTCAAGAACAACGAGTTCCTCTGACTCTGTCCCCTCGTGCCTCCGTTTTTTCCCCTTCTCTCCACCATTGGTGGCCATGTCTACAGCACTCTGAGGCCGGTCCTTGAACCATCGCTCTGAACCCGTCCAAATCTCCACCACCCTCTCCTCCCTTCAGACCTTGAAACCCAATGCTTTGCGCTCAGTTTCAGACAAGTCCCTGATAAGCAATTCGAATAAGAACATAAGAAATAGGAGCAGGAGTCGGCCATTCGGCCCCTCGAGCCTGCTCCGCCATTCAATAAGATCACGACTAATTCGATCATGGACTCAGCTCCACTTCCCCACCCGCTTCCCATAACCCTTCACTCCCTTATGAACACGACCTTGTCATCACCAACACCTTGTTCCGCCAGAGGGACAACACCCTCGCTCCAAACACTGGCACCTGCTCGACTATTTCATCATCTGAGCCGGGGTTCGCAAGGATGTGAACATCCCCCGCACCATGACAGGAGCTGACGACTGCTGGACGGACCATCACCTAATCCGATCCGTCATTGACATCAACATAGTCCCAAAGCAAGGGGACAGCAGAAGCAGTGTCGCAAACAAATCAATGCCGGGACAGTTAAAGACCCAGCTAAGAGAGCCCGATACAGTCAGCACCTCACAGCTAACCTGGCGACCCTTGATGACCCTGAGATGCTGAATGCCCACAGCACTTAGTCTGCCCTCCAGGTCTCCATTACCAGTGTCTGTGAAGAGACGCTTGGTCACTCCACCAGGAAACACCAGGACTGGTTTGATAAGAATGATCAGGAGATCCAAGAGCTAATAGATCGCAAACGCAGGGCATTTCTGATCCTAAAACATCACCCAAGTTCAGGAGCAGCAAAGCAGCATTACAGGCGGCTCAAGGCTGAAGTCCAACAAAAAACCCGGGACCTAAAGAGGTGGTGGTGGATGGAGAAAGCACAGAAGATACAGCAGCTGGCCAACAGCCATGATGTGCGAGGGTTCTTCATCGCAGTCATGGCCACCTATGGCCCAAAAACCCAAGACCCCACCCCACTCCTGGCCAAGAATGGGGAAACACTCATCAAGGACACTGAGGCAGTCAGGGCCCGATGGAAGGTGCAATTCGAAGATTTCCTCAACCGAGACTCTGCCTTTAACCCGAGTGTTCTCAACTTCATCCCGCAGCATGTTACCCACCACCACCTCGGTAAAACCCCAACACTGCACAAGATAGAAAAAGGCCATAAGGCAGCTTAAGAACAACAAGGCTACGGGAGCAGCTGGAATCCCTGCTGAGGTGCTAAAATATGGCAGATAAGCACTATTTGCAGGAATGCATGGCCTCATCTGGAGGGAGGAGAGCATGCCGGGAGATCTCAGAGATACAGTGATCGTGACCATCTTTAAAAAATGGGACAAGTCCGACTGCGGCAACTACAGAGGAATCAGCCACTGGGAAAGTCATCGCTGGAGTCCTCCTCAACCGTCTTCCCACTGTGGCTGAGGAGCTCCTCCCGGAGTCACAGTGCAGATTTTGTCCCCTATGGGGTACAACGGACAAGATTTTGCAGCGTGACAGCTGCAGGAAAAATGCAGGGAGCAGCACCAGCCCTTATTCATGGCCTTCTTTGAGCTTACAAAGGTCACTGTCAACCGCGAGGGTCTGTGGAGCATCCTCCTCCGTTTCGGATGCCCCCAAAAGTTCGTCAACATTCTCCGCCTGCTCCACGACGACATACAGGCCGTGATCCTTACCAATGGATCCATTACAGACCCAATCCATGTCCGGACCGGGGTCAAACAGGGCTGCACCATCACCCCAACCCTCTTCTCAATCTTCCTCGCTGCCATGCTCCACCTCACAATCAACAAGCTCCCCGCTGGAGTGGAACTAAACTGCAGAACCAGTGAAAACCTGTTCAACCTTCGCCATCTCCAGGCCAGGTCCAAGATCACCCCAACCTCTGTCATCGAGCTATTTTACGTGGATGACACCTGCGTCTGCGCACATACAGAGGCTGAACTCCAGGACATAGTCAATAGCTTCACTGAGGCGTATGAAAGCATGGGCCTTACGCTAAACATCTGCAAGACAAAGGTACTCCACCAGCCTGTCCTCGCCGCACAGCACTGCCACCAGTCATCAAGATCCATGGCACGGCCCTGGACAATGCGGACCACTTCCCATATCTCGGGAGCCTCTTATCAACAAGAGCAGGCATTGACGACGAGATTCAACACCGCCTCCAGTGCGCCAGTGCAGCCTTCGGCCGCCTGAGGAAGAGTTTTCGAAGATCAGGCCCTCAAAACTGCCACCAAGCTCATGGTCTACAGGGGTGTCGTGATACCCGCCCTCCTGTATGGCTCAGAGACATCGACCATGTACAGCAGACACCTCAAATCTACACAAATCACCCAATTAATATTCCGAAAATACTAGGGGACCAAGGGTCCAGCGAGAAGAGGAACTGAAGGAAATGGTGTTCGGGAAATTGATGGGATTGAAGGCCGATAAATCCCCAGGGCCTGATAGTCTGCATCCCTAGAAATAGTGGATGCATTGGTGGTCATTTTCCAACATTCTATCGACTCTGGATCAGTTCCTATGGATTGGAGGGTAGCTAATGTAACCCCTTTTTTTAACAAAGGAGGGAGAGAGAAAACAGGGAATTATAGACCGGTTAGCCTGACATCGGTAGTGGGGAAAATGTTGGAATCAATTATTAAAGATGAAATAGCAGCGCATTTGGAAAGCAGTGACAGGATCGGTGCAAGTCAGCATGGATTTATGAAAGGGAAATCATGCTTGACAAATCTTCTAGAATTTTTTGAGGATGTAACCACTAGAGTGGTTAAGGGAGAACCAGTGGATGTGGTGTATTTGGACTTTCAAAAGGCTTTTGACAAGGTCCCACACAACAGATTAATGTGCAAAATTAAAGCTCATGGTATTGGGGGTAATGTCTTGACGTGGATAGAGAACTGGTTGGCAGACAGGAGGCAAAGAGTAGGAATAAATGGGTCCTTTTCAGAATGGCAGGCAGTGACTAGTGGGGTACCACAAGGTTCAGTGCTGGGACCCCAGCTGTTTACAATATGCATTAATGATTTAGACAAAGGAATTGAATGTAATATCTCCAAGTTTGCAGATGACACTAAGCTGGGTGACAGTGTGAGCTGTGAGGAGGATGCTAAGAGGCTACAGGGTGACTTGGACAGGTTAGGTGAGTGGGCAAATGCATGGCAGATGCAGCATAATGAAATAAATGTGAGATTATCCATTTTAGTGGCAACAACAGGATGGCAGAATGTTATCTGAATGTGAAAGATTAGGAAAAGGGGAGGTGCAACGAGACCTGGGTGTCATGGTACATCAGTCATTGAAGTTGACATGCAGGTACAGCAGGCGGTGAAGAAGGCAAATGGCATGTTGGCCTTCATAGCGAGAGGATTTGAGTATAGGGGCAGGGAGGTGTTGCTACAATTGTACAGGGCCTTGGTGAGGCCACACCTGGAGTATTGTGTCCAGTTTTAATCTCCTAATCTGAGGAAGGACATTCTTGCTATTGAGGGAGTGCAGCGAAGGTTCACCAGACTGATTCCCGCGATGGCAGGACTCACATAAGAAGAAAGACTGGATCGACTATGTTATGTATTTGCCGCTTGGCAACCTGTATCACACCACCACCAGAGGGCCTACCTGTTGGTGTCCCAACGGATCCCAGCATCCCTTTGGAGCACTGTATATAAGCAGGCCACCCTCGAGGTACCTGCACTCTGCAGTCTAATTAAAGGATCTGAGGTCACACTTGCTCATTATGCACAATACTCAGTTTCATCCTTTATTATGAGCGTATCAATTGGCGACGAGATAACGAACAACCGCACGAAAATGCAAAGAACAGTTGGTATCCTGGAGAAGTTCTCAGAAGGGGATGACTGGGAGGCCTTCGTTGAGAGATCGACCAATACTTGTGGCCAACGAGCTGGAAGGGGACGAGAACGCTGCCAAATGAAGGGCGATCCTCCTCACTGTCTGTGGGGCAACAACCTATGGCCTCATGAAGAACCTTCTAGCTCCGGTAAAACCAACGACCAAATCTTATGAAGAATTGTGTACGCTGCTCTGGGAGCACCTTAATCTGAAGGAAAGCGTTTTGATGGCGAGGTATCTGGTTGGAGGGCCAGGAAGTGGCGAGCTACGTCGCCAAACTAAGGCGCCTTGCAGGACATTGCGAATTTGATGGATTACTTGAACAAATGCTGAGAGACTTTTTTGTGCTTGGCATTGGCCATGAGACAATCCTCCGCAAACTATTGACTGTTGAAACACTGAATCAGCGAATGTGCAGGCGAGCTGCAAACCCTGCAAACCACCACGTTGCAGAGGAAGATTGATCCACGGTGGATCAGGCTGAACTAGAGACTCGAACCGAGGAAGCAGAAGTGTATGGGGTACATACCTTCACCACAAAATGTCCTCAACTTTCATCAAATTGGACCTGACCTTGGCCTACATGACGCAGGAGCTGGAGGAATCTTCGAAAGGCATCAACACACACAAAGGCCTGTTCATCTATAACCGGTGCCCGTTCGGGATTCGGTCGGTCGCGGCAATCTTCCAACGGAACATGGAGAGCCTGCTAAAGTCGGTCCCTCACACGTGGTTTCCCAGGACGACATACTGGTCACAGGTCGGGACAACACTGAGGTTCGTAGTCGGTTGGATCGCGTGGGGCTCAGGTTGAAACGCTCGAAGTGCCGGAGGTCAAGTTTTTGGGAAGAAGAATCGCGGCAGACGGCATCAGACCCATCAACGTCAAGATGGAGGCCATCAAGAACGCGCCGAGACCACAGAACGTGACGGAGCTGCGGTCGTTCCTGGGACTCCTCAACTATCTCGGTAATTTCCTACCGGGTTAAGTACCTTGCTAGAACCCCTACATACTGCACAAGGGAGACGACTGGGTGTGGGGGAAGTCACAAGAAAGCTTTTGAGAAAGCCAGAAATCTGTTGTGTTCAAACAAACTGCTTGTTCTGTATAACCCGTGTAAACGATTAGTGCTAGCTTGCGATGCGTCATCATACGGGGTCAGGTGTGTGTTACAACAGGCTAACGAGTCGGGGATTTTGCAACCGATCGCTCATGCGTCCCGGAGTCTGTCCAAGGTCGAAAGGGTCTGCAACATGATTGAAAAAGTGGCTCTGGTGTGCGTTTACGGGGTGAAAAAATGCACTAGTACGTGTTTGGCCTCAAGTTTGAATTTGAAACTGACCACAAGTCGCTCATATCGCTATTCTCAGAGAGCAAAGGGATTAACACCCAATACCTCTGTCCACATCCAAAGATGGGCGCTCACGCTGTCGGCATACAACTATGTAATCCGCCACAGACCGGGCACAGGGAACTGCGCAGATGCTCTCAGTCAGCTACCATTGCCCACCACCTGGGTGGAAATGGCACAGCCAGCGGACTTGCTCATGGTGATGGATGCATTCGAAAATGAAAAGTCACCCGTTACAGCCCGCCAGATCAGACCTGGACCAGCCAGGATCCTTTACTGTCCCTGGTAAAAAAACTGTGTCCTCCATGGGAGCTAGTCCAGCGTCCCAGCGGAGATACAGGAAGAGATTAAGCCATTTCACCTGCGCAAAGATGAAATGTCCTTGTGTGTTGTGGGACAATCGCGTGGTCTTGCTCAAGAAAGACAGAGAAATGTTCATACGTGACCTACACAGCACCCACCCAGGCATTGTAATGATGAAAGCCACACCCAGATCCCATGTGTGGTGGCCTGGCATCGACTCAGATTTAGAGTCATGCGTGCGCCAGTGCAACACTTGCTCTCAGCTGAGCAATGCACCCAGAGAGGCACCGCTAAGTTTGTGGTCGTGACCCTCCAAACCGTGGTCTAGGATCCACGTGGACTATGAGGGCCCATTTCTAGGCAAAATGCTCTTGGTTGTTGTGGATGTTTATTCAAAGTGGATTGATTGTGTAATAATGTCTGTAAGCACATCCATGGCCACCATCGAAAGCCTACGAGCCATGTTTGCCACACATGGCCTGCCTGATATCCTAGTCAGCGACAATGGGCCGTGCTTCACCAGTGCTGAATTCAAGGAATTCGTGACCCGCAATGGGATCAAATGTCACATCTGCCCCGTTCAAACCCGTATCCAATGGCCAGGCAGAGTGCGCAGTTCAGACCATCAAGCAAAGCTTGAAACACGTGTCGGAAGGCTCCCTGCAGACCCAGCTGTCCCGAGTACTGCTCAGCTACCGCCACCAGACCCCACTCACTCACCGGGGTTCCCCCAGCCGAGCTGCTCATGAAAAGGGTGCTCAAAACAAGGCTCTCTCTTGTCCACTCTGATCTCCATGATCACGTCAGGGCAGGCGGCATCAACAAAGTGTGTACCATGACCGCACTAATTTGTCACGTGATATTGAGGTCAATGATCCTGTGTTTGTACTCAACTATGGACATGATCCCAAATGGCTCGCTGGCACGGTCATAGCCAAAGAAGGGAGTAGGGTGTTTCAGGTCAAATTGGCCAATGGACTAATGTGCAGAAAACACTTGGACCAAATCAAATTGCGGTTCACTAACAGTTACGAACAACCCAAAGAAGACACCACCAACTTTGACCGTCCAACACACACACAAGTGACAACTGACATCATGGTTGACCACAAAGCCGAACTCACCATCTTCAGCAGCCTGGCTGCCCAACAGCCCAGTGAAGAACCAACCAACTCACCCACACCCGCATTTGTACCGAGACGATCGACAAGGGAGTGAAAAGCCCCAGATCGTCTCACCCTGTAAATAGGAGTACTATTAACTTTACGAGGGAGTGATGTTATGTATTTAACTCTTTGCAACCTGTATCACACCACCACCAGAGGGCCTACCTGGTGGAGTCCCAAGGGATCCCAGCATCCCTTGGGAGCACGGTATATAAGCAGGCCACCCACACAGTACCTGCTCTCTGGAGTCTAATTAAAGGCGCTAAGGTCACACTTACTCATTGCTTACAGCACTCAGTTTCATCCTTTGTTATGAGAGTATCAGACTCGGCTTATATTCACTGGAATTTAGAAGAATGAGAGGCGATCTCATAGAAACATATACAATTCTGACGGGATTGGAGCGGTGAGATGCGGGAAGAATGTTCCCGATGTTGGGGAAGTCCAGAACCAGGGACTAAGGATAAGGGGTAAGGCATTTAGGACCGAGATGAGGAAAAACTTCTTCATTCAGAGAATTGTGAATCTGTGGAATTCCCTACCACATTTCTGGAGGTCAGTTGGTTAGATATATTCAAAAGGGAGTTAGATTTGGCCCTTATGGCTAAAGGGATCACGGGGTATGGAGAGAAAGCAGGAATGGGGTACTGAAGTTGCATGATTAGCCATGATCATATTGAATGGTGGTGCAGGCTCGTAGGGCCAAATGGCCTGCTCCTGGACCTATTTTCTATGTTTCTATGTTTCAAGTCGCTGGAGATATATCACCAACGAGGTCTCCGCAAGATCCTACAAATTCTCTGGGAGAACAAACGCACCAACGTTAGCGTCCTCGACCAGGTCAACATCCCCAGCATTGAAGCACTGACCACACTCGATCAGCTCCACTGGGCAGGCCACATTGTCCACATGCGAGACACGAGAATCCCAAAGTAAGTGCTTTACTCGGAACTCCTTCACGGCAATCGAGCCAAAGGTGGGCAGAGGAAACGTTACAAGGACACCCTCAAAGCCTCCCTGATAAAGTGCAACATCCCACTGACACCTGCGAGTCCCTGGCCAAAGACCGCCCTGAGTGGAGTCTCGTTACCGAGAGCATACAGAAACCAAGCGCAGGCAGCGGAAGGAGCGTGCGGCAAACCAGTCCCACCCTCCCTTACCCTCAACGACTATCTGTCCCACCTGTGACAGGAACTGTGGTTCTCATATTGGACTGTTCAGCCACCTAAGGACTCATCTTAAGAGTGGAAGCAAGTCTTCCTCGATTCCGAGGGACTGCTTATGATGACGATGATCGTTCAAAAATCTGTCTATCAACGCCTTAAATATATTCAATGTCCCAGCCTCCACAGCTCTCTGCGGTAGAGAATTCCACAGATTTACAACCCTCTGAGAGAAGAAATTCCTCCTCATCTCAGCTTTAAATGGGTGGCCCTTTATTCTGAGACCATGCCCCCTAGTTTTAGTTTCCCCTATGAGTAAAAATATCCTCTCTGCATTATCTTACATATTTCAATAAGATCACCTCTCATTCTTCTGAACTCCAATGTGAACAGGCCCAACCTAGTCAACTTATCTTCATAAGCCAACCCCCTCATCTCCGGAAGCAACCTAGTGAATCCTCTCTGAATTGCCTCCAATGCAAGTAGATCTGTCCTTAAATACGGAGACCAGAACTGTACGCAGTACTCCAGGTGTGGCCTCACCAATACCCTGTACAGTTGTAGCAGGACTTCTCTGCTTTTATACTCTATCCCCCTTGCAATAAAGGCCAACATTCCCTTGGCCTTCCTGATCACTTGCTGTACCTGCATGCTAACTTTTTGTGTTTCATGCACAAGGACCCCCAGGTCTCTCTGTACTGCAGCACTTTGCAATTTCTCTCCATTTAAATTATAATTTACTTTTCAATTATTTCTGCCAAAGTGGATAACCTCACATTTTCCCACATTATACTCCCACCTGCCAATATTTTTCCCACTCACTTAGTCTGTCTATATCCCTTTACAGATTATTTGTGAACTCCTTACAATTTTCTTCTCCATCCATCTTTGTATCAACATTATGTTGTGATATTTGGTTGAAATTGTCGCTGTATAATAATTTATATTCCTCGCTGATTAATCCAATAACAACGCTGTTACAGGTCACATGTTGACTAATTATTGATCAAATGTCACCATTATTCCCCTGCTGGTGAACATGGTGTACATTAACGTTAGGATAATAATCAGTGTGACATTTACAACTCACTCTTGTCTCCGTAGACATGAAACTGAACCTACTGGAGAGAGGTAGAGATCTGTAAAGGGACCTCTGATTGGTTGCTGGAAGCTACTGCCCTCTGATATCGTAATGTACCAAAATGAAATAGGCACTATTAAGACCAAGTTAGGCAATTATTGACAGTTGGGGCATCTCACGGCAGACAGAATCTATTTTCTCAGTAGTCAGCAAACAGTGTCAACTTTAAAGAGAGTTAACGAACTACAGCAAAAAGACATCACGACCAAAACTATCACCTATCTACTGAAAAAGGGAGAATTATTTCACCAACAAATCGCAGACAGTGGAGGATAGTTACATGAACAGAAAAAAGTGAGTCGGGATAAATGGTTCATTCTCGGGTTGGCAATCAGTAACTAGTGGGATACCACAGGGATCTGTGTTGGGACCCCAACTATTTACAATCTATATTAAAGATTTGGAAGAAGGGACTGAGTGTAATGTAGCCAAGTTGGGAGGAAAAGCAATGTGTGAGGAGGACACAAAAATCTGCAAAAGGACATAGACAGGCTAAATGAGTGGGGAACAATTTGCCAGATGGAGTATAATGTCGGAAAGTGTGAGGTCATGCACTTTGACAGAAAAAATCAAAGAGCAAGTTATTATTTAAATGGAGAAAGATTGCAAAGTGCTGCAGTACAGCGGGACCTGGGGGTACTGTGCATGAAACACAAAAGGATAGTATGCAGGTACAGCAAGTGATCAGGAAGGCCATTGGAATCTTGGCCTTTATTGCAAAGGAGTATAAAAGCAGGGAAGTCTTGCTACAGCTATACAGGGTATTGGTGAGGCTACACCTGGAATACTGCATGCAGTTTTGGTTTCCATATTTACGAAATTTGAGGCAGTGCAGAGAAGATTCACTTGGTGATTTCGGGGATGAGGGGGTTGACTTATGAGGAAAGGTTGAGTAAGTTGGGCCTCTATTCTTTGGAATTCAGAAGAATGAGAGGTGATCTATCAAAAAATATAAGATTATGAGGGGGATGCAGAGAGGATGTTTCTGCTGATGGGGAGACTAGAACTAGAGGGTACGATCTTAGAATAAGGGGCTGCCCATTTTGAGATGAGGAGGAATTTCTTCTCTCAGAGGGTTGTAAATCTGTGGAATTCTCTGCCCCAGAGAGCTGTGGAGGCTGGGTCATTGAATAAACGTAATACAGAAAAACATAGTTCCGTAAACGATAAGGCATTATGGGAAGTGGAGCTGAGTCCATGATCAGGTCAGCCATGAACATATTGAATGGTGGAGCAGGCTCGAGGGCCTGTATGGCCGACTCCTGCTCCTATTTCTTATGTTCTTATGTTATGAAGAGAATAACCAGTCGATCTGAGAAGTGCGGTTCCCCAGACGATAGTGATGGGTGAATTGTAAGCAAGAGAGAAAGATTTGCATTTATATAGTGCCTTTCACGACGACCTCCGACGTCCCAAGCCGCCTTACAGCCACTGAAGTACTATTTGAGGTGTAGTCAGTGTTGGAATGGGGGAAAGGCAGCAGCCGATTTGCGCACAGCAAGCTCCCACAAACAGCAACGTGACAATGTCCCAGATCACTCGGCCGATCCTCTCCATTCTGACCCAAAAACGGGGCTGTCAATCTAAGCAGCCAACTTGACAGTCTGACGATCTCTGGTTTTGTGATTATTTCCCTTTAGATGTGGAGAATTTGAGAGGAGCCCTGGATCGTGCAGGTCAGCGAGACGGGCTTGTTAAATGTTTTGGTTATTTGTCCCGTGATGTGTGTAGGATGGCTGGGAGCTGTTGCTGTTCTGTCTGTTGTTGTAAGGCTGTCTCGCTCTTTTAGTTTCGTTGCTTTAAACGTGGAATTACGCACACACTCAGTCACAGTAAGGGCAGGATCGGGTGTTTTATTCAGGCATTCATACTAAACAAACCCAGTATGAAAGTTACTGAGATACTTCACAAAGGCAGCTCTCTGCTTTCCGTGGCTGCTTGTGACACACCTTCCGAGATTCCAGTGTCTTGTGTCTAGTGTCAATCGCTCATCTTTGTAACAAAAAAAGTCTTTGAAATCTTATTACTTTGCATAATACATTTCGACAATTAACATGCAGACAATGTAGAATTGTCCTGAAATCACGGCTAACTGCTTTCTGAATTACTATACACAAACCAGATCGTTTAACATACAGATAATGTCAAATTATTATTTGCATAGTAACAAGGTACACTCAAATACAGACAATGTCATGAATTACTGTACACAACTTAGATAGTAACAAGTTACACTCGAATACTCAACAAGACACCATATCGTCTCGCCACCTGTTTTAATCCAATCTTCACTCTTCCTCATTGAACTCTTTTGATTTCTCCAGACTGGACACTCGCGATCCCACGGTCTCCCACTTCTCTTTGCCTCTCTGCAGGTCTTACCTGGGTAACATCTGATCCAACGTTGTGTGAACATTCTCAATTTCCGCAGTGTGATGGTTAATGTCCACAATTGCTTGATTCAAACTGTGTAGCTGTTGAAATCTTGTCCTCCATTTCCGCATTTCCTTCTTCCGAATAGCCGCATGATCAGGGTCAAAGTCGGGTTGTTGTAGACTCAGATTCTCAGGATGCCATTTTAAAGTCTGTTGGTCTGTAATCACCATAAGCAGTTTCACTTAAAACTTAACTTTCAATTTTTGATGTTTAAGATGGAATTCCAGTGGAAGGAGCGTGCGTCAAACCTGACTCCCCGCCCACTCTTTCATAAGAACTTAAGAAATAGGAGCAGGAGTCGGGCATTCGGCCCCTCGAGCCTGCTCCGCCATTCAATACGATCATGGCTGATCCGATCATGGACTCAGCTCCACTTCCCCGCCCGCTCCCCTTATCCCCTTATCGTTTAAGAAACTGTCTAATTCTGTTTTAATTTATTCAATGTCCCAGCTTCCACAGCTCTCTGAGGCAGAGAGTTCCACAGATTTACAACCCTCTGAGAAGAAATCTCTCCTCATCTCAGTTCTAAGATCAAGCCCTCATCCCCGGAATCAACCGAGTGAACCTTCTCGGAACTGCCTCCAAAGCAAATATATCTTTTCGTCAATATGGAAACCAAAACTGCACGCAGTATTCCAGGTGTGGCCTCACCAATACCCTGTATAACTGTAGCTTCCCTGCTTTTATACTCCATCCCCTTTGCAATAAAGGCTAAGATCATAGCTAATCTGATCATGGACTCAGCTCCACTTCCCCGCCCACTCCCCATAACTCTTCACTCCCTTGAATATATTCAATAACCCAGCCTCCACAGCTCTCTGGGGCAGAGAATTCCACAGATTTACAACCCTCTGAGAGAAGAAATTCCTCCTCATCTCAGTTTTAAATGGGCGGCTCCTTATCCTGAGACGATGTCTCCTAGTTCTAGTCTCCCCTATGAGTGGAAATATCCTCTCTGCATCCACCTTGTCGAGCTCTCTCATTATCGTATATGTTTCGATAAGATCACCTCTCATTCTTCTGAACTCCAATATGTACAGACCCAACCTACTCAACCTATCTTCATAACTCAACCCCCTCATCTCCGGAATCAACCGTGAACCTTCTCTGAACAGCCTCCAATGCAAGTATATCCTTCCTTAAATACGGAGACCAAAACTAAACGCAGTACTCCAGGTGTGGCCTCACCAATACCTTGTACAGTTATAGCTTCCCTGCTTTTATACTCTATCCCCCTTGCAATAAAGGCCAACATTCCCTTGACCTTCCTGATCACTTGCTGTACCTGCATACTAACTTCTTATGTTTCATGCACAAGGACCCCCAGGTCCCTCTGTACTGCAGCACTTTGCAATTTTTCTACATTTAAATTATAATTTGCTTTTCTATTGTTTCTGCCAAAGTGGATAACCTCACACTTTCCCACATTATGCTCCAGCTGCCAGACTTTTGCCCACTTACTGAGCCTGTCTATATCCCATTGCATATTATTTGTGTCCTCCTCATCATGTACAGCAGACACCTCAAGTCGCTGGAGAAATACCACCAATATCCGCAAGATCCTACAAATCCTCTGGGAGGACAGATGCACCAACATTAGCGTCCTCAACCAGGCCAACATCCCCAGCCTCGAAGCACTGATCACAGTTGATCAGCTCTGCTGGGCAGGTCACATTGTCCGCATGCCAGACACGAGATTCCCAAAGCAAGCGCTTTACTCGGAACTCCTTCACGTCAAGCAAGCCAAAGGTGGGCAGAGGAAACGTTTCAAGGACACCCTCAAAGCATCACTGATAAAGTGCAACATCCCACTGACACCTGGGAGTCCCTGGCCAAAGACCACCCTGAGTGGAGTCTCGTCGCCGAGAGCATACAGAAACCAAGCGCAGGCAGCAGAAGGAGCGTGCGGCAAACCAGTCCCACTCTCCCTTATCCTCAACGACAATCTGTCCCACCTGTGACGGGGTCTGTGGTTCTCGTATTGGGCTGTTCAGCCACCTAAGGACTCATTTTAAGAGCGGAAGTAAGACTTCCTCGATTCCGAGGCACTGCCTTTGATGATGATCGTTCAAATATCTGTCTATCTCCACCTTAAATATATTCAATGTCCCAGCCTCCACAGCTCTCTGGGGCAGAGAATTCCACAGATTTACAACCCTCTGAGAGAAGAAATTTCTCCTCATCTCAGTTTTAAATGGGCGGCCCCTTATTCTGAGACTATAATCCCCTAGTTCTAGTTTCCCCTATGAGTGAAAATATCCTCTCTGCATCCACCTTGTCAAGCCCCCTCATTATCTTATATGTTTCGATAAGATCACCTCTCATGCTTCTGAACTCCAATATGTACAGACCCAACCTACTCAACCTTTCCTCATAAGTGAACCCCCTCATCTCCGGAATCAACCGAGTGAACCTTCTCTGAACAGCCTCCAATGCAAGTATATCCTTCCTTAAATATGGAGACCAAAACTATACTCAGTACTCCAGGTGTGGTCTCACCAATACCCTGTACAGTTGTAGCTTCTCTGCTTTTATACTCTATCCCCCTTGCAATAAAGGCCAACATTCCCTTGGCCTTCCTGATTACTTGCTGTACCTGCATACTCACTGTTTGTGTAACATGTACAATGACCCCCAGGTCCCTCTGTACTGCAGCACTTTGAAATTTTTCTCCATTTAAATTATAATTTGTTTTTCTATCATTTCTGTCAAAGTGGATAACCTCACATTTTCCCACATTATGCTCCAGTTGCCAGACTTTTGCCCACTCACTGAGCCTGTCTATATCCCATTGCATATTATTTGTGTCCTCCTCATCATGTACAGCAGACACCTCAAGTCGCTGGAGAAATACCACCAACGATGCATCCGCAAGATCCTGCAAATCCCCTGGGAGGACAGATGCACCAACGTTAGCGTCCTCGACCAGGCCAACATCCCCAGCATCGAAGCACTGACCACACTCGATCAGCTCCGATGGACAGGTCACATTGTCCGCATGCCAGACATGAGATTCCCTAAGCAAGCGCTCTACTCGGAACTCCTTCACGGCAAACGAGCCAAAGGTGGACAGATGAAACGTTAACGGGACACCCTCAAAGCCTCCTGAATCATCACTCTAAACCCGTCCAAATCTCCACCACTCTCTCCTCCTTTCAGACCTTGATACCCCGTGCTTTGTGCTCAGTTTCGGACATGTTCCTGATGAGCAATTTGAAAGTGACTTTGGAGCACACGGTTGAGAGGGAAATGGAGACTTGTGGAGTGATATTTGGTGGGAAATGTCGGTATATAATCATTTATACTCCTCGCTGATTAATCCAGTAATAACGTTGTTCGTTGTTACAGGTCACATGTTGACCCAATATCGATCAAATGTCACAGATTGGATAGGCTGGGTTTGTTCTCATTGGAACAGAGGAGGTTGAGAGGAGACCTCATTGAGGTGTACAAAATATTGAGGGGCCTGGACATAGTGGATAGTAATAGTCTATTGTCATTGGAGGAGGGGTCTATTATGAGGGGGCATAGTTTTAGGGTGGTTGGTGGAAGGTTCAGAGAGGATTTGAGGAGGGCTTCTTTACACAGAGGGTTGTGGGGATCTGGAACTCGCTGCCTGGAAGAGTGGTGGATGCAGAAACCCTCACCACTTTTAAAAGATGGTTGGATGGGCACTTAAAGTGCAGTAACCTGCAGGGTTACGGACCTAGAGCTGGTAATTGGGATTAGAGTGGATGACTTTTTGTTGGACGGAGCAGATATAATGGTAAGTGCTGCAGGGAATCGAATACGGCCAGGGTGATCTCCTGGACTAGTGTCGATCGCCTGGATGGGTCGGAGAGGAATTTACCCAGATTCTTTCTCCCTAATTTAGCCAGTGTTTTTATCTGGTTTTTGCCTCTCCCAGGAGATCACATGGCTCCGGTTGGGGTGGAGTGTAGAATGTTTCAGTGTAAGGGGTGTCACAGTTGTGTGAGGCGGACTGGTTGGGCTGGGTGCTCTTTGCTTTTCTGTCATTGTTCATCGGTTTATATGTAACCTTCAGGGCTGCTGACCGAGGGCCGAGCGGCTCTTTGTCGGCCGGCGCGGACACGATGGGCCGGAATGGCCTCCTTCTGCGCTGTAAATTTCTATGTTTCTATGTTTCGATGTTATTCCCCTGCTGGTGAACATGGTGTACAATAGCATTAGGATAATAATCAGTGTGATATTTACAACTCACTCTTGTCTCCATAGACATGCAACTAAACCAACAGGAGAGAGGTAGAGATCTGTAAAGGGACCTCTGATTGATGGTCACATGTTGTGCTACAATTTGCGCTGTATACTACTGGACTAAATCATCCTCCGATACAACAATGTACCAAAACATAATACGCACTGAGTATTGAGACCAAGTTAGGCAATAAATTGGAGTTGGGGCACGCCTGATGGCAAACAGAATCTATTTTCTCAGGAGTCAGCAAACAGTGTCTATTTGAAAGAAAGTTAACAAACGACAGCAAAAAGACATCACGACCAAAACTATCGCTCATCTACGGAAAAGGGGAGGATTATTTCACCACTAAACCGCAGACAGTGGAGGACAGTTGCCTGGAGACAATTCTAGTCAATCGCAGAAGTGCGGTTCCCCAGATGTTATTGATGGGTGAACGTTCAGCAAGAGAGAAAGTCTTGAATTTATATAAGAACATAAGAACATAAGAATTAGGAACAGGAGTAGGCCATCGAGCCCCTCGAGCCTGCTCCGCCATTCAACAATGGCTGATCTGGCCGTGGACTCAGCTCCACTTACCCGCCCGCTCCCCGTAACCCTTAATTCCCTTATTGGTTAAAAATCTATCTATCTGTGATTTGAATACATTCAATGAGCCAGCCTCAACTGCTTCCTTGGGCAGAGAATTCCACAGATTCACAACCCTCTGGGAGAAGAAATTCTTCCTCAACTCGGTTTTAAATTGGCTCCTCCGTATTTTGAGGCTGTGCCCCCTAGTTCTAGTCTCCCCGACCAGTGGAAACAACCTCTCTGCCTCTATCTTGTCTATCCCTTTCATGATTTTAAATGTTTCTATAAGATCACCCCTCATCCTTCTGAACTCCAAGGAGTAAAGACACAGTCTACTCAATCTATCATCATAAGGTAACCCCCTCATCTCTGGAATCAGCCTAGTGAATCGTCTCTGTACCCCTTTCAAAGCTAGTATATCCTCCCTTAAGTAAGGTGACCAAAACTGCACACAGTACTCCAGGTGTGGCCTCACCAATACCCTGTACAGTTGCAGCAGGACCTCCCTGCTTTTGTACTCCATCCCTCTCGCAATGAAGGCCAACATTCCATTCACCTTCCTGATTACCTGCTGCACCTGCAAACTAACTTTTTGGGATTCATGCACAAGGACCCCCAGGTCCCTCTGCACCGCAGCATGTTGTAATTTCTCCCCATTCAAATAATATTCCCTTTTACTGTTTTTTTTCCCAAGGTGGATGACCTCACACTTTCCGACATTGTATTCCATCTGCCAAACCTTAGCCCATTCGCTTAACCTATCTAAATCTCTTTGCAGCCTCTCTGTGTCCTCTACACAACCCGCTTTCCAACTAATCTTTGTGTCATCTGCAAATTTTGTTACACTACACTCTGTCCCCTCCTCTAGGTCATCTATGTATATTGTAAACAGTTGTGGTCCCAGCACCGATCCCTGTGGCACACCACTAACCACCGATTTCCAACCCGAAAAGGACCCATTTATCCCGACTCTCTGCTTTCTGTTCGCCAGCCAATTCTCTATCCATGCTAATACATTTCCTCTGACTCCACAGACCTTTATCTTCTGCAGTAACCTTTTGTGTGGCACCTTATCGAATGCCTTTTGGAAATCTAAACACACCACATCCATCGGTACACCTCTATCCACCATGCTCGTTATATCCTCAAAGAATTCCAGTAAGTTAGTTAAACATGATTTCCCCTTCATGAATCCATGCTGCGTCTGCTTGATTGCACTATTCCTATCTAGATGTCCCGCTATTTCTTCCTTCATGATAGTTTCAAGCATTTTCCCCACTACAGATGTTAAACTAATCGGCCTATAGTTACCTGCCTTTTGCCTGCCCCCCTTTTTTAAATAGAGGCGTTACATTAGCTACTTTCCAATCCGCTGGTACCTCCCCAGAGTCCAGAGAATTTTGGTAGATTATAACGAATGCATCTGCTATAACTTCCGCCATCTCTTTTAATACCCTGGGATGCATTTCATCAGGACCAGGGGACTTGTCTACCTTCAATCCCATTAGTCTGTCCAGCACTACCTCCCTAGTGATAGTGATTATCTCAAGGTCCTCCCTTCCCACATTCCTGTGGCCTGCAAATTTTGGCATGGTTTTTGTGTCTTCCACTGTGAAGACCGAAGCAAAATAATTGTTTATGGTCTCAGCCATTTCCACATTTCCCATTATTAAATCCCCATTTTCATCTTCTAAGGGACCAACATTTACTTTAGTCACTCTTTTCCGTATAGCATCTTTCACGATGACCTCTGACATCCCAACCACTGAAATACTATTTGAGGTGCAGTCAGTGTTGGAATGGGGGAAACGCAGTAGACGATTTGTGCACAGCAAGCTCCCACAAACAGCAATGTGATAATGATCCAGAGCGCTTGCTTTGGGAGTCTCGTTTCTGGCATGCGAACTATGAGGCCTGCCCAGTGGAGCTGATCAGCTGTGGTCCGTGCTTCAATGCTGGGGATGTTGCTCTGGTTGAGGACGCTAATGTTGGTGCGTCTGTCCTCCCAGGGGATTTGTAGGATCTTGCAGAGACATCATTGGTGATATTTCTCCGGTGATTTGAGGTGTCTGCTGTACATGGTCCATGTCTCTGAGCCATACAGGAGGGTGGGTATTACTAGAGCCCTGTAGACCATGAGCTTGGTGGCAGTTTTGAGGGCTTGGTCTTCAAACACTCTTTTCATTAGGGGGCCGAAGGCTGCACTGGCGCACTGGAGGCGGTGCTGAATCTCGTCGGCAATGCCTGCTCTTGTTGATAGGAGGCTCCCGAGATAAGGGAAGTGGTCCCCGGTGTCCAAGGCCGCGCCGGGGATCTTGATGACTGGGGGGCAGTGCTGTGTGGCGAGGACAGGCTGGTGGAGGACCTTTGTCTTACGGATGTTTAGCGTAAGGCCCATGGTTTCGTACACCTCAGTAAATACGTCGACTATGTCCTGGAGTTCATCCTCTGTGTGTGCACAGACGCAGGTGTTGTCCGTGTACTGTAGCTCGACGACAGAAATTTAGGAACGGTATTGGACCTGGCCTGAGAGCGCTCCACCGATCCTCTCCGTTCTGGCCCAAAGACGGGGCTGTCAATCTCAGCAGCCAACTTGACGTTCTGACGAGCTCTGGTTTTGTGTCTGTTTCACTTAGAGCTGGAGAATTTGAGAGGAGCCCTGAAGCGTGCAGGTGAGCGAGACAGGCTTGTTAAATGTTTTGGTTATTAGTCCCGTGATGAGTGGGAGATGGTTGGGAACTGTCGCTGTTGACCCAGTCGCTGTTAATTGATCCCCACAATATTCCTCCCCCAATGTTTATCTCTTGTCTTCTCTCCCCAGAACAAAACCTGAGCTACACGACAAAAGGTATAAGTGTGACAATGGACTTATTTTCCGTTGCGGTAAAATTAAACTGTGCGTGGGCAGAGCGCGAAGGTTCAACAGCTTCACTCTCCGAGAATGTTAGTGAGATATTTGTCAGGCGCTGGAGGAGGTTACAGAGATAGAGAGGGGTGTAGGGTTGGAGTAGGTTACAGAGATAGGGAGGGGTGTAGAGGCTGGAGGATGTTACAGGGATAGGGCGTGGAGCGAGGGTCATGGAGGCATTGGAAAACAAGAACGAGAATGTTGAAATTGAGGCATTGCTTAACCTGGAGCCAATGCAGGTCAGCGAGCACAGGGGTTCTGTGACGACTGTGAATTGTCCATTCAAACTTCTGCATATTATGTTATAATGTTAATTACCGCTGTGTCATCCATTCTGCGTACTCTCGTGGGAAACTGTTTAACTTTTTAACGTGCGTTTCCTCTTCAGAACTGGAGGATCTTCAACTGAAATGCCGTAAGTAGCAAAAGGCCATAAGACCATCAGGAATAGGGGCAGGAGTCGGCCATTCGGCCCCTCGAGCCTGCTCCGCCATTCAATAAGATCATGGCGATCTGATCATGGACTCAGCTCCACTTCCCCGCCCGCTCCCCATAACCCTTCATTCCCTTATTGCCCAAAAATCTGTCTATCGCCGCATTAAATAAATTCAATGACCCAGCCTCCACAGCTCTCTGGGTCAGAGAATTCCACAGAATTCTCTCCTCATATCCATCTTAAATGAGCGACCCCTTATTCTGAGACTATGCACTCTAGTTCCAGATTCCTCCACGAGTGGGGGCGGGGGGCATTCTCTCTGCATCTACCCTGTTGAGACTTCCCTCAGAATCTTAGATGTCTCAATAAGATCACCGACTTGAAATTGGGTGAAATCGCCTCTCGAGGAGAGGAACACTCCGTTTCCCATCCTTGACTTCACATTGACATCACGGCCCAAGATTGAATGTATTATTTCCCTCTTCTCTTGCAGAGCTGGACAAAGAAGCGAGTGACTCCAGCAAGACGGACATCTTCTCAGGTTAGTTCCCAAACAGGCCTCAAGAACAACGAGTTCCTCTGACTCTGTCCCCTCGTGCCTCCATTTTTTCCCCTTCTCCCCACCATTGGTGGCCATGTCTACAGCACTCTGAGGCCGGTCCTTGAACCATCGCTCTGAACCCGTCCAAATCTCCACCACCCTCTCCTCCTTTCAGACCTTGAAACCCAGTGCTTTGCGATCAGTTTCAGACAAGTCCCTGATAAGCAATTCGAATAAGAACATAAGAAATAGGAGCAGGAGTCGGCCATTCGGCCCCTCGAGCCTGCTCCGCCATTCAATAAGATCACGGCTAATCCGATCATGGACTCAGCTCCACTTCCCCACCTGCTCCCCATAACCCTTCACTCCCTGATGAACATGAAATTTTCATCACCAACACCTTGTTCCACCAGAGGGACAACACCCTCGCTCCAAACACTGGCACCTGCTCGACTATTTCATCATCCGAGCCGGGGCTCGCAAGGATGTGAACATCCCCCGCACCATGACAGGAGCTGACGACTGCTGGACGGACCATCACCTAATCCGATCCGTCATCGACATCAACAGAGTCCCAAAGCAGAGGGGACAGCAGAAGCAGTGTCGCAAACAAATCAATGCCGGAGCAGTTAAAGACCCAGCTAAGAGAGCCCTATACAGTCAGCACCTCACAGCTAACCTGGTGTGCCTTGATGACCCTGAGATGCTGAATGCCCACAGTGCTTGGTCTGCCCTCCAGGTCTCCATAACCAGTGTCTGCGAAGAGATGCTCGGTCACTCTCTGCTCTCAGCCACTGGGAAAGTCATCGCTAGAATCCTCCTCAACTATCTTCTCTCTGTGGCCGAGGAGCAGGGAGCAGCGCCAGCCCTTATACATGGCCTTCTTCGACCTTACAAAGGCCTTTGACACTGTCAACCGCGAGGGACTATGGAGCGTCCTCCTCCGTTTCGGCTGCCCCAAAAGTTTGTCATCATCCTCCGCCTGCTCCATGACGACATGCAGGCCGTGTTCCTTACCAACGGATCGACCATAGACCTAATCCACATCTGGACTGGGGACAAGCAGGGCAGCGTCATCACCCCAACCTTCTTCTCAATCTTCGTCACTGCCATGTTCTACCTCACAATCAACAAGCTCCCCGCTGGAGTGGAACTAAACTACAGAACCAGTGGGAACCTGTTCAACCTTCACCGTCTCTCGGCCAGGTCCAAGACCACCCCAACCTCTTTCGTTGAGCTGCAGTACACGGACGACGCCTGCGTCTGCGCACATACAGAGGCTGAACTCCAGGACATAGTCGATGTATTTACTGAGGTGTGCGAAAGCATGGGCCTTACGCTAAACAACCGTAAGACAAAGGTCCTCCACCAGCCTGTCCTCGCCGCACAGCACTGCCCCCCAGTCATCAAGATCCACAGCGCGGCCCTGGACACCGTGGACCATTTCCCATATCTCGGGAGCCTCCTATCAACAAGAGCAGACATGGATGACGAGATTCAACATCGCCTCCAGTGCGCCAGTGCAGCCTTCGGCTTCCTGAGCAAAAGAGTGTTCGAAGACCAGGCCCTCAAATCTACCACCAAGCTCATGGTCTACAGGGCTGTAGTAATACCCGCCCTCCTGTATGGCTCAGAGGCCTGGACTATGTGCAGAAGGCACCTCAAGTCGCTGGAGAGATACCACCAACAATGTCTCCGCAAGATCCTACAAATCCCCTGGGAGGACAGACGCACCAACATCAGTGTCCTCGACCAGGCCAACATCCCCAGCATCGAAGCACTGACCACACTCGATCAGCTCCGCTGGGCAGGCCACATTGTTCACATGCCAGACACAAGACTCCCAAAGCAAGCGCTCTACTCGGAACTCCTTCACGGCAAATGAGCCAAAGGTGGGTAGAGGAGACATTACAGGGACACCCTCAAAGCCTCCCTGATAAAGTGCAACATCCCACTGACACCTGGGAGTCCCTGGCCAGAGACCGCCCTAAGTGGAGTCTCATCGCCGAGAGCATACAGAAACCAAGCGCAGGCAGCGGAAGGAGCGTGCGGCAAACCAGTCCCACCCTCCTTATCCTCAATCACTGTCTGTCCCACCTGTGACGGGGACTGTGGTTCTCGTATTGGACTGTTCAGCCACCTAAGGACTCATTTTAAGAGTGGAAGCAAGTCTTCCTCGATTCCGAGGCACTGCCTATGATGGTGATGACCGCTCAAATGTCTGTCTTTCTCCACCTTAAATATATTCAATGACCCAGCCTCCACAGCTCTCTGGGGCAGAGAATTCCACAGATTTACAACCCTCTGAGAGAAGAAATTCCTCCTCAGCTCAGTTTTAAATGGGCGGTCCCTTATTCTGAGACTATGTCGCCTAGTTCTAGTCTCCCCATCAGTGGAAACATCCTCTCTGCATCCACCTTGTCGAGCCCCCTCATTATCTTATACGTTTCGATAAGATCACCGCTCATTCTTCTTAACTCCAATGAGTAGAGGCCCAACCTGCTCAACCTTTCCTCATAAGTCAATCCCTTCATTCCCGGAATCAACCTCGTGAACCTTCTCTGAACAGCCTCCAATGCAAGTATATCCTTCCTTATATACAGAGCCCAAAACTGACGCAATACCCTGTACAGTTGTAGCAGGACTTCTCTGCTTTTATACTCCAACTCCCCTTGCAATAAAGGTCAACATTCCCTTGGCCTTCCTGATTACGTGCTGTACCTGTATGCTAACTTTTTGTGTTTCATGCACAAGGACCCCCAGGTCTCTCTATACTGCAGCACTTTGCAATTCTTTCTCCATTTAAATTATAATTTGCTTTTAGATTATTTCTGCCAAAGTGGATAACCTCACATTTCCCCACATTATACTCCAATCTGCCAATATTTTTCCCACTCACTTAGTCTGTCTATATCCCTTTTCAGGTTATTTGTGTCCTCCTTACAATTTTCTTCCCCATCCATCTTTCTATCAACATTATGTTGTGATATTTGGTTGAAATTGTCGCTGTATAATAATTTATATTCCTCGCTGATTAATCCAGTAACAACGTTGTTACAGGTCACATGTTGACTAATTATTGATCAAATGTCACCGTTATTCCCCTGCTGGTGAACATGGTGTACATTAACGTTCGGATAATAATCAGTGTGACATTTACAACTCATTTCTTGTCTCCATAGATATGAAACTGAACCGACTGGAGAGAGGTAGAGATCCGTAAAGGGACCTCTGATTGGTCGACACATGTCGCATTATAATTCGCGCTGGACCCTACTGCCCTCCGATATAGTAATGTACCAAAACGTAATAGGCACTATTAAGACCAAGTTCGACAATGAATTATAGTGGGGGCATCTAATGGCAAACAGAATCTATTTTCTCAGTAGTCAGTAAACAGTGTCAACTTTAAAGAGAGTTAACGAACTACAGTAAGAAGACATCACGACCAAAACTATCGCCCATCTACGGAAAAGGAGAGAATTTTTTCATCAATAAACTATAGACAGTGGAGGATAGTTACATGAACAGAAAACAGAGACTCAGGATAAATGGTTCATTCTCTGGTTGGCAATCAGAAACTAGTGGGGTGCCGCAGGGATCTGTGCTGGGACCCCAACTATTTACAATCTATATTAACGACTTGGAAGAAGGGACAGAGTGGAACGTAGCCAAGTTGGGAGGAAAAGCAATGTGTGAGGAGGACACAAAAATGTGCAAAAGGACATAGACAGGCTAAGTGAGTGGGCAAAAATTTAGCAGATGGAGTATAATGTTGGAAAGTTGAGGTCATGCACTTTAGGAGAAAAAAAATCAAAGAGCAAGTTATTATTTAAATGGAGAAAGATTGCAAAGTGCTGCAGTACAGCGGGACCTGGGGGTACTGTGCATGAAACACAAAAGGATAGTACGCAGGTGCAGCAAGTGATCAGGAAGGCCAATGGTATCTTGGCCTTTATTGCAAAGGGAAAGTCTTGCTACAGATAAACAGGGTATTGGTGAGGCCACAGCTGGAATAATACGTAAAGTTTTGGTTTCCATATTTACGAAATTGGAAGCCGTTCAGAGAAGATTCACTCGGTTGATTCCGGAGATGAGGGGATTGACTTATGGGGAAAGGTTGAGTAGGTTGGGCCTCTACTCATTGGAATTCAGAAGAATGAGAGGTGATCTTATCGAAAAATGTAAGATTATGAGGGGGCTTGACAAGGTGGATGCAGAGAGGATGTTCCCACTGATGGGGGAGACTAGAACTAGAGGGCACGATCTTAGAATAAGGAGCCGCCCATTTAAAACTGAGATGAGGAGAAATTTCTTCTCTCAGAGCGTTGTAAATCTGTGGAATTCGCTGCCTCAGAGAGCTGTGGAAGCTGGGCCATTGAATAAATTTAAGACAGAAATAGACAGTTTTTAAACGATAAAGGGATAAGGGGTTATGGGGAGCGGGCGGGGAAGTGGAGCTGAGTCCATGATCAGGTCAGCCATGAACATATTGAATGGTGGAGCAGGCTCGAGGGGCTGTATGGCCGACTCCTGCTCCTATTTCTTATGTTCTTATGTTATGAAGAGAATAACCAGTCGATCTGAGAAGTGCGGTTCCCCAGACGATAGTGATGGGTGAATTGTAAGCAAGAGAGAAAGATTTGCATTTATATAGTGCCTTTCACGACGACCTCCGACGTCCCAAGCCGCCTTACAGCCACTGAAGTACTATTTGAGGTGTAGTCAGTGTTGGAATGGAGGAAAGGCAGCAGCCGATTTGCGCACAGCAAGCTCCCACAAACAGCAACGTGACAATGTCCCAGATCACTCGGCCGATCCTCTCCATTCTGACCCAAAAACGGGGCTGTCAATCTAAGCAGCCAACTTGACAGTCTGACGATCTCTGGTTTTGTGATTATTTCCCTTTAGATGTGGAGAATTTGAGAGGAGCCCTGGATCGTGCAGGTCAGCGAGACGGGCTTGTTAAATGTTTTGGTTATTTGTCCCGTGATGTGTGTAGGATGGCTGGGAGCTGTCGCTGTTCTGTCTGTTGTTGTAAGGCTGTCTCGCTCTTTTCGTTTCGTTGCTTTAAACGTGGAATTACGCACACACTCAGTCACAGTAAGGGCAGGATCAGGACTTTTATTCAGACATTCATACTAAACAAACCCAGTATGAAAGTTACTGAGATACTTCATAAAGGCAGCTCTCTGCTTTCCGTGGCTGCTTGTGACACACCTTCCGAGATTCCAGTGTCTTGTGTCTAGTGTCAATCGCTCATCTTTGTAACAAAAAAAGTCTTTGAAATCTTATTACTTTGCATAATACATTTCGACAATTAACATGCAGACAATGTAGAATTGTCCTGAAATCACGGCTAACTGCTTTCTGAATTACTATACACAAACCAGATCGTTTAACATACAGACAATGTCAAATTATTATTCGCATAGTAACAAGTTACACTCGAATACAGACAATGTCATGAATTACTGTACACAACTTAGATAGTAACAAGTTACACTCGAATACTCAACATGACACCATATCGTCTCGCCACCTGTTTTAATCCAATCTTCACTCTTCCTCATTGAACACATTTGATTTCTCCAGACTGGACACTCGCGATCCCACATTTGTCACGGTTAATTGATCCCCACACTATTCCTCGATTGTCTTCTCTTGTCTTCTCTCCACAGAACAAAACCTGAGCTACACGACAAAAGGTATAAGCGTAACAATGGACTTATTTTCCGTACCGGTGAAATTAAAATGTGCGCGGGCAGAGCATGGAGGTTCAACAGCTCCACTCTCTGATAATGGTAGTGAGATATTTGTCAGGGGCTGGAGGTGGTTACAGAGATAGGGAGGGGTGTAGGGCTGGAGGAGGTTACAGAGATAGGGAGGGGTATAGGGCTGGAGGAGGTTACAGAGATAGGAAGTGGTGTAGGGGCTGGAGGAAGTTACAGAGATAGGGAGGGGTGTAAGGGCTGGAGGAGGTTACAGAGATAGGGAGGGGTGTAGGGCTGGAGGAGGTTACAGAGATAGGGAGGGGTGTAGGAGCTGGAGGAAGTTACAGAGATAGGGAGCGGTGTAGGAGCTGGAGGGGGTTACAGAGATAGGGAGGGGTGTAAGGCTGGAGGAGGTTACAGAGATAGGGAGGGGTGTACAGGCTGGAGGAAGTTACAGAGATAGGGATAGCTGTAGAGTCTGGAGGAAGTTACAGAGATAGGGAGGGGTGTAGGGGCTGGAGGAGGGTACAGAGATGGGGAGGGGTGTAGGGGCTGGAGGAGGGTACAGAGATAGGGAGGGGTGTAGGGGCTGGAGGAGGGTACAGAGATAGGGAGAGGTGTAGGGGCTGGAGGAGGGTACAGAGATAGGGAGGGGTGTAGGGGCTGGAGGAGGGTACAGAGATAGGGAGGGGTGTAGGGGCTGGAGGAGGGTACAGAGATAGGGAGGGGTGTAGGGGCTGGAGGAGGGTACAGAGATAGGGAGGGGTGTAGGGGCTGGAGGAGGGTACAGAGATAGGGAGGGGTGTAGGGGCTGGAGGAAGTTACAGAGATAGGGATGGCTGTAGGGGCTGGAGGAGGGTACAGAGATAGGGAGGGGTGTAGGGGCTGGAGGAGGGTACAGAGATAGGGAGGGGTGTAGGGGCTGGAGGAGGGTACAGAGATAGGGAGGGGTGTAGGGGCTGGAGGAGGGTACAGAGATAGGTAGGGGTGTAGGGGCTGGAGGAGGTTACAGAGATAGGGAGGGGTGTAGGGGCTGGAGGAGGGTACAGAGATAGGGAGGGGTGTAGGGGCTGGAGGAAGTTACAGAGATAGGGATGGCTGTAGGGGCTGGAGGAAGTTACAGAGATAGGGATGGCTGTAGGGGCTGGAGGAGGTTACAGAGATAGGGAGGGGTGTAGGGGCTGGAGGAAGTTACAGAGATAGGGAGGGGTGTAGGGCTGGAGGAGGTTACAGAGATAGGGAGGGGTGTCGGGGCTGGAGGAAGTTACAGAGATAGGGATGGCTGTAGGGGCTGGAGGAAGTTACAGAGATAGGGAGGGGTGTAGGGGCTGGAGGAAGTTACAGAGATAGGGAGGGGTGTAGGGCCATGGAGAGATTGATAAACAAGGATGAGAATTCTGAAATCGAGGCGTTGCTTAATCGGGAGCCAATGTAGTTCAGCGAGCACAGGTGTTCTGTTAAGACTTGTCCATTTGAACTACTGCATGTTGTGTTATAATGTTAATGAACGCTGTGACATCCATTCTCTGTACGCTTCTGGGAAACTGTTTAACTTTTTAACGTGCGTTTCCTCTTCAGAACTGGAGGATCTTCAACTGAAATGTCGTAAGTAGCAAAAGGCCATAAGACCATCAGGAATAGGAGCAGGAGTCGGCCATTCGGCCCCTCGAGCCTGCTCCACCATTCAATACGATCATGGCTGATCCGATCATGGACTCAGCTCCACTTCCCTGCCCACTCCCCATAACCCTTCACTCCCTTATCGCTCAAAAATCTGTCTATCTCCACGTTAAATATATTCAGTGACCCAGCCTCCACAGCTCTCTGGGGCAGAGAATTCCACAGAGTCATGACCCTCTGAGAGAAGAAATTCCTCCTCATCTCCGTTTTAAATGGGCGGCCCCTTATTCTGAAACTATGCCCACTAGTACTTGATTTCCCCATGACGGGGGAACATTCTCTCTGCATCTACACTCTTGAGCCACCCTTCAGAATCTTGGACATCTCAATAAGGTCACCCACATGAAATTGTGTGAAATTCCCTCGTGAGCAGCCGGACCCTGATTGCTACAGTCCTGACTTCACATTGCGGCACAGCCCAAGGTTAAACCTTTTATTTCCCTCTTCTCTTGCAGAGGTGCACAAAGAAGCGAATGATGGTCGCAAAATGGACAACCTCTCAGGTTAGTTACCAAACAGACCTCTGCAACAACGAGTTCCTCTGACTCTGTCTCCTCGTGCCTCCGCTTTTTCCCCTTCTCTCCACCATTGGTGGCTATGTCTACAGCACTCTGAGGCGTGTCCTTGAACCATCGCTCTGAACCCGTCCAAATTTCCACCACCCTCTCCTTCTTTCAGACCTTGAAACCCAGTGCTTTGCCCTCAGTTTCGGACATGTTCCTGATAAGCAATTTGAAAGTGACTTTGCAGCACACGGTTGAGAGGGAAATGGAGAGTTGTGGAGTGATATTTGATGGGAAATATCGGTATGTAATCATTTATACTCCTCGCTGATTAATCCAGTAATAACGTTGTTACATGTCACATGTTGACCCAATATCGATTAAATATCACAGATTGGATAGGCTGGGTTTGTTCTCATTGGAACAGAGGAGGTTGAGAGGAGACCTCATCGAGGTGTACAAAATATTGAGGGTCCTGAACATAGTGGATAGTAAGGGTCTATTTCCATTGGTGGAGTGGTCTATTACAAGGGAGCATAGCTTTAATGTGATTGGTGGAAGGTTTAGAATGGATTTGAGGGGGGGCTTCTTTGCACAGAGGGTTGTGGGGATCTGGAACTCACTGCCTGGAGGTGTGGTGGACGCAGAAACTCTCACCACTTTTAAAAGATGGTTCAATGAGCACTTAAAGTGCTGTAACCTTACAGGCAGCGAGTTCCAGATCCCCACAACCCTCAGCTAAAGAAGCCCCCACTCAAATAGACCCTCACTATCCACTATATCCAGGCCGCTCAATATTTTGTATACCTCAATGAGGTCTGCTCTCAACCTCCGCTGTTCCAATGAGAGCTGGTAATTGGGATTAGACTGGATGACCTTTTGTTGGCCAGTGCAGATATAATGGTAAGTACTGCAGGGAATCGAATACGGCCAGGGTGATCTCCTGGACTAGTGTCGATTGCCTGGATGGGTCGGAGAGGAATTTTCCCAGATTTTTTCTCCCTAAATTGGCCTGGGTTTTTATCTGGTTTTTGCCTCTCCCAGGAGATCTCATGACTCCGGTTGGGGTGGAGTGTAGAATGTTTCAGTGTAAGGGGTGTCGCAGTTGTGTGAGGCGGACTGGTTGGGCCGGGTGCTCTTTACCTTTCCGCCATTGTTCATTGTTCATAGGTTTATATGTAACCTTCAGGGCTGCTGACCGAGGGCCGTGCGGCTCTTTGTCGGCCGGCGCGGACACGATGGACTGAAATGGCCTCCTTCTGCGCTGTAAATTTCTATGTTTCTATGTTTCTATGTTATTCCCCTGCTGGTGAACATGGTGTACATAACATTACGATAATAATCAGTGAGACATTTACAACTCACTCTTGTCTCCATAGACTTGAAACTAATGCAACAGGAGAGAGGTAGAGATCTGTAAAGGGACCTCTGATTGATGGTCACATGTTGTGCTACAATTCGCGCTGTATACTACTGGATTAATTCATGCTACGATACAACAATGTACCAAAACATAGCACTGCCCCCCAGTCATCAAGATCCACTGGGCGGCCCTGGACAACGTGGACCATTTCCCATGCCTCAGGAGCCTCTTATCAACAAGAGCAGGCATCGACGACGAGATTCAACACCGCCCCCAGTGCGCCAGTGCAGCCTTCAGCCATCTGAGGAAAAGAGTGTTCGAAAACCTGGCACTCAAATCTGCCACCAAGCTCATGGCCTAGAGGGCTGTAGTAATACCCGCCCTCCTGTATGGCTCAGAGACATGGACCATGTACAATAGACCCCTCAAGTCGCTGGAGAAATACCACCAATGATGTCTCCGCAAGATCGTGCAAATCTCCTGGGAGGACAGGCGCACCAACATTAGCGTCCTTGACCAGGCCAACATCCCCAGCATTGAAGCACTGAGCACAGTTGATCAGCTCCACTGGGCAGGCCCATTGTTCGCATACCAGACACGAAAATCCCAAAGCAAGCGCTCTACTCGGAACTCCTTCATGGCAAACGAGCCAAAGGTGGGCAGAGGAAACGTTACAAGGACACCTTCAAAGCCTCCCTGATAAAGTGCAACATCCCCACCGACACCTGGGAGTCCCTGGCCAAAGATCGCCCCAAGTAGAGGAAGTGCATCCGTGAGGGCGCTAAGCACCTCGAGTCTCAACGCCATGAGCGTGCAGAGAGCAAGCGCAGGCAGCTGAAGGAGCGTGCGGCAAACCAGACTCCCCACCCACCCTTACCCTCAGTGTCTATCTGTCCCACCTGTGACAGGGGCTATGGTTCTTGTATTGCACTGTTCAGCCACCTAAGGGCACATGTTTAGCGTGGAAGCAAGTCTTCCTCAATTCCGAGGGACTGCCTATGAGGAAGATGATCATGGTGTACAAATAACGTTAGGATAATAATCAGTGTGACATTTACAATTCACTCTTGTCTCCATAGACCTGAAACTGAAGCTACTGGAGAGAGGTAGAGATCTGTAAAGGGACCTCTGATTGCTGGTCACTTGTTGTGCTACAATTCGCGCTGTACACTACACTGTCCTCTGATACAACAATGTACAAAAATGTAATAAGCACTGAGTATTGAGACCAAGTTAGGCAATAAATTGGAGTTGGGGCGCGTCTGACGGCAAACAGAATCTATTTTCTCAGTAGTCAGCAAACAGTGTCTACTTTAAAGAGCGTTAACGAGCTACAGCAAAATGACGTCAAGACCAAAACTATCGCACACCTACAGAAAAAGGGAGGATTATTTCACCAACAAACCGCAGACAGTTGAGGATAGTTGCCTGGAGACAATCCCGGTCAATCGCAGAAGTGCGGTTCCCCAGACATTATTGATGGGTGAATTTTAAGCAAGAAAGTCTCGCATTTATACATTAGGCAGTCCCTCGAAGCGAGGGTGACTTGCTTCCACGCCAAAAAGGAATGAGTTCACAAGTGTTTCAATGAAGGACCTAATATTCCAGATCCCAAACTACATCCTGAAGGGTGGAAGATGCCTGTGCGTGGATTGTTTTAATGTGGGGTGACCATTGCACACCAGCCACCACACGGGCTCGACAGAGCGAGGTCTTGGTCCAGTGGCGAGGGTTAACCAGGATGTCTGGAGACCAGCTCTGCTGCACGGACCCAATGCGCACATATCACAGTGTGGGCTGGGCCCGTGCTGCCCCTGGACCCGTGCCACTTCTGGGCCCCGAACTCACACCTCCCCTGGGCCCCGATCACGTCGCTCCTATTGTACCTACCCACGCTCCAATCACCGATCTGGACCTTGATGACATCAAATCCAGTCGCCCTTGACACTGCCGTAGCCCTCCTGCACCAGCCCGAGCTGTACCTTGCCGTGGCATACTGATACGCTGCTCCCCGGCCCCCGGCCAACATACCATTTGCCTTCTTCACCGCCTGCTGTACCTGCATGTCAACCTTCAATGACTGATGTACCATGACATCCAGGTCTCGTTGCACCTCCCCTTTTACTAATCTGTCACCATTCAGTTAATAATCTGCCTTCCTGCTTTTACAACCAAAATGGATAACCTCACATTTATCCACATTATACTGCATCTGCCATGCATTTGCCCACTCACCTAACCTGTCCAAGTCACCCTGCAGCCTCTTAGCATCTCCCTCACAGCTCACACCGCCACCCAGCTTAGTGTCATCTGCAAACTTGGAGATATTACATTCAATTCCTTTGACTAAATCGTTAATGTATATTGTAAATAGCTGGGGTCCCAGCACTGAACCTTGCAGTACCCCACTAGTCACTGCCTGCCATTCTGAAAAGGAACCGTCTGCCAACCAGTTCTCGATCCACATCAGTACATTACCCCCAATACCATGTGCTTTAATTTTGCACACTAACCTCTTGTGTGGGACCTTGTCAAAAGCCTTTTGAAAGTCCAAATACACGACATTCACTGGTTCTCCCTTGTCCACTCTACTAGTTACATTCTCAAAAAATTCCAGAAGATTTTTCAAGCATGATTTCCCTTTCATAAATCCATGCTGACTTGGACCGATCCTGTCACTGCTTTCCAAATACTGTCGCTCTTGACCCAGTCGCTGTTAATTGATCCCCACAATATTCCTCCCCCAACATTTATCTCTTTTCTTCTCTCCACAGAACAAAACCTGAGCTACACGACAAAAGGTATAAGTGTGACAATGGACTTCCTTTTCCGTTGCGGTGAAATTAAACGCGTGCTGAACGTAAAGGTTCAACAGCTCCACTCCCCGAGAATGTTAGTGAGATATTTGTCAGGTGCTGGAGGAGGTTACAGAGATAGGGAGGGACGTAGGGGCTGGAGGGGGTTACAGAGATAGGGAGGGACGTAGGGGCTGGAGGGGGTTACAGAGATAGGGAGGGACGTAGGGGCTGGAGGGGGTTACAGAGATAGGGAGGGACGTAGGGGCCACAGGGGGTTACAGAGATAAGGAGGGACGTAGGGGCTGGAGGGGGTTACAGAGATAGGGAGGGACGTAGGGGCCACAGGGGGTTACAGAGATATGGAGGGACATAGGGGCTGGAGGGGGTTATAGAGATAGGGAGGGATGTAGGTGCTGGAGGAGATTACAGAGATAGGGAGGGACGTAGGGGCTGGAGGGGGTTACAGAGATAAGGAGGGACGTAGGGGCCACAGGGGGTTATAGAGATAGGGAGGGGTGTAGGGGCTGGAGGGGGTTACAGAGATAGGGAGGGACGTAGGGGCCACAGGGGGTTATAGAGATAGGGAGGGGTGTAGGGGCTGGAGGAGGTTACAGAGATAGGGAGGGATGTAGGGGCTGGAGGGGGTTACAGAGATAGGGAGGGACGTAGGGACCACAGGGGGTTATAGAGATAGGGAGGGGTGTAGGGGCTGGAGGAGGTTACAGAGATAGGGAGGGACGTAGGGGCTGGAGGAGATTACAGAGATAGGGAGGGACGTAGGGGCTGGAGGGGGTTACAGAGATAGGGAGGGACGTAGGGGCCACAGGGGGTTATAGAGATAGGGAGGGGTGTAGGTGCTGGAGGAGGTTGTGTATCTGCAAAGCATGCACTCCCATGTTCCTCCACCAGGGAGCGCATCCCCTGAAGTATGAAGGGATCCCAGCATATTTGGGAGCACTGTATATAAGCCGCCCCCTGAGGCCTGTTCCTCACTCTGGAGTGTCTTAACAAAGACTGAGGTCACTGTTACTTTAACCTCCCTGTGTGCAGTCTCATCTGTGTTAAGAACACAATAACTGGCGACGAGTATACGAATCCAATGCAAAGATGCAGCAAACTGTGGGCATCCTGGAGAAGTTCTCGTAGGGTGAGGACTGGGAAGCCTATGTCGAACGGCTAGACCAGTACTTTGTAGCCAACGAGCTGGACGGAGAAGGAAGCGCTGAAAAAGGAGAGCGGTCCTCCTCACAGTCTGCGGGGCACTGACCTACAGCCTCACGAAAAATCTTCTGGCTCCGGTGAAACCCACAGATAAGTCGTATGAGGAGCTGTGGACACTCATTCGGGAGCATCTTAACCCGAGGGAGAGCGTGCTGATGGCGAGGTATCGGTTCTACACGTGCCAGCGATCTGAAGGTCAGGAAGTGGTGAGCTACGTCGCCGAGCTAAGGTGACTTGCAGGACAATGTGAGTTTGATGGCTACCTGGAGCAAATGCTCAGAGACTTTTTTGTACTGGGCATTGGCCACGAGACTATCCTACGAAAACTTTTGACTGTAGAGACACCGACCCTCAGTAAGGCCATTGCGATAGCACAGGCGTTTATGTCCACCAGTGATAACACCAAACAAATTCCTCAGCACACAAGCGCTAGCAATGTTCATAAATTAACTGGAACTGTGTTTGCGAGCAGAAATGTACAGGTCAGAACCCACGAGTCTGCAACTGCCAGCAGGCCTCAGGTGACCCAGATGACTCAGAGGCCCCAACAAAGGATGAATGCAAGGCAATTCACACCTTGTTTGCGTTGTGGAGGCTTCCATTCAGCCTATTCATGCTGCTTCAAAGGGTATGTTTGCAAGAGTTGTGGAACAATGGGGCACCTCCAACGAGCTTGCAAATGAGCTGCAAGCTCTGCAAAACCTGCTAACCACCACGTGGCAGAGGAAGATCGGTCCATGGTGGATCAAAGCAATTTTGAGCCTCAGAGAGAGGAGGCAGATGCTGAAGTACACGGGGTGCACACATTTTCGACGAAATGTCCACCTATAATGCTAAATGTAAAATTGAATGGCTTACCCATAGCCATAGAACTGGACACTGGCGCTAGCCAATCCATCATGAGTAAAAAGATGTTTGAGAGACTGTGGTGCAACAAGGCAATCAGACCAGCCCTGAAACAGAACGTACACCAAAGAGCTTATCACTGTCCTGGGCAGCGCCATGGTTAAGGTCACCTACGAGGGCACAGTGCATGAACTGTCACTCTGGATTGTCCCGGGCGATGGCCCACACTGCTTGGAAGGAGCTGGCTGGGCAAAATCCGCTGGAACTGGGATGACATCCGAGCGCTATCACATGTCGATGAGGCCTCATGTACCCAGGTTCTCAACAAATTTCCTTCCCTTTTTGAGCCAGGCATTGGAAACTTTTCCGGGGCGAAGGTGCGGATCCACTTGGTCCCAGAGGCACGGCCCATTCACCACAAGGCGTGAGTGGTACCTCACATGATGAGGGAGAGAGTGGAAATCGAGCTGGACAGGCTGCAACGCGAGGGCATCATCTCCCCAGTGGAATTCAGTGAGTGGGCCAGCCCGATTGTTCCAGTACTCAAAAGTGATGGCACGGTCAGGATTTGCGGCGATTATAAAGTAACTATTAATTGTTTCTTGCTACAGGACCAATACCCGTTACCTAAGGCAGACGACCTATTTGCGACGCTGGCAGGAGGCAAGATGTTCACCAAGCTCGACCTGACTTCGGCCTACATGACGCAGGAGCTGGAGGAGACTTCGAAGGGCCTCACCTGCATCAACACGCACAAGGGACTGTTCATCTACAACAGATGCCCGTTTGGAATTCAGTCGGCTGCAGCGATCTTCCAGAGAAACATGGAGAGCCTACTCAAGTCGATACCATGCACTGTGGTTTGCAGGATGACATATTGGTCACGGGTCAGGACACCGTCAAGCATCTACAAAACCTGGAGGAGGTCCTCCAGCGACTGGTTCGTGTAGGGCTGCGTCTGAAGAGGTTGAAATGCGTCTTCATGGCAACAGAAGTAGAGTTTTTGGGGAGAAACATCGCTGCGGACGGCATTCGGCCCACAGACACCGAGACAGAGGCTATCAGGAGCGCGCCCAGGCCACAGAACATCACGGAGCTGTGGTTGTTCCTGGGACTCCTCAACTATTTTGGTAACTTCCTACAGGGGTTAAGCACCCTCTTACAGCCCCTACATGTGTTATTGCATAAAGGTGAGAACTGGGTATGGGGAAAAAAACAAGTAATTGCTTTTGAGAAAGCCAGAAACATTTTATGCTCCAACAAGCTGCTTGTATTGTATAACCCGTGTAAAAGACTTGTGCTAGCATGTGACGCGTCGTCGTACGGAGTCGGGTGTGTATTACAACCAGCTAACGTTACGGGGAAGTTGCAACCTGTCGCCTATGCCTCCAGGAGCTTGTCTAAGGCTGCGAGGGCCTACAGCATGATTGAGAAAGAGGCAATAAAAACATGGCTGATCCGATCATGGACTCAGCTCCACTTCCCCACCCGCCCCCCATAATCCCTTATCAGTTAAGATACTGGCTATGTCTGTATTAAATATAATAAATGTCCTAGCCTCCACAGCTCTCTGGGGCAGAGAATTCCAGAGATTTACAACCCTCTGAGAGAAGAAATTCCTCCTCTTCTCCGTCCTAAATGGGCGGCCCCTTATTTTGAGTCTATGCCCCCCTAGTTCTAGATTTCCCCATGAGAGGGGGGGCGGGGAACCATCCTCTCCGCATCTATCCTGATGACTTGCATCCCAGGGTCTTAAGAGAAGTAGCGGCAGTGATAGTGGATGCATTGGTTGCAACTTAGCAAAATTCCCTGGATTCTGGGGAGGTACCAGCAGATTGGAAAACTGTAAATGCAACGCTCCTATATAAAAACAAGGAAGGCAAAAAGCAGGAAACTATAGACCAGTTAGCCTAACAGCTGTGGTTGGGAAAATGTTGGAGTCCATTATTAAAGAAGCAGTAGCAGGACATTTGGAAAATCAAAATTTGGTCAGGCAGAGTCAGCATGGATTTATGAAAGGGAAGTCATGTTTGACAAATTTGCTTGAATACTTTGAAGATGTAACAAACAGGGTGGATAAAGGGGAAATGATGGATGTGGTGTATTTGGATTTCCAGAAGGCATTTGACAAGGTGCCACATAAAAGGTTACTGCACAAGATAAAAGTTTACGGGGTTGGGGGTAATATATTAGCATGGATAGAGGATTGGCTAACTAACAGAAAACAGAGAGTCGGAATAAATGGTTCATTCTCTGGTTGGCAATTAATGACGAGTTGTGTGCTGCAGGGATCAGTGCTGGGACCCCAACTATTTACAATCTATAGTAACAACTTCGATGAAGGGACTGAGTGTAACGTAGCCAAGTTTGCTGACGATACTAAGATGGGAGGAAAAGCAATGTGTGAGGAGGACACAAAAAATCTGCAAAATGATATAGACAGGCTAAGTGATTGCCAAAAATTTGACAGATGGAGTATAATGTTGGAAAGTGTGAGATCATGCACTTTGGCAGAAAAAAATCAAAGAGCAAATTATTATTTAAATGGAGAAAGATTGCAAAGTGCCGCAGTACAGCGGGACCTGGGGGTCCTTGTGCATGAAACACAAAAGGTTAGTATGCAGGTACAGCAAGTGATCAGGAAGGCCAATGGTATCTTGGCATTTATTGCAAAGGGGATGGAGTATAAAAGCAGGGCAGTCTTGCTACAGTTATACAGGGTATTGGTGAGGCCACACCTGGAATACTGCGTGCAGTTTTGGTTTCCATATTTACGAAAGGATATACTTGCTTTGAACGCAGTTCAGAGAAGGTTCACTCGGTTGATTCCGGAAATGAGGGGGTTGACTTATGAGGAAAGGTTGAAATTCAGAAGATTGACAGTTGATCTTATCGAAACGTATAAGATTATGAGGGGGCTTGACAAGGTGGATGCAGAGAGGATGTTTCCACTGATGGGGGAGACTAGAACTAGAGGGCATGATCTTAGAATAAGGGACCACCCAATTAAAACTGAGATGAGGTGGAATTTCTTCTCTCAGAGTGTTGTAAATCTGTGCAATTTGCTGCCTCAAAGAGCTGTGGAAGCTGGGTCATTGAAAATGTTTAAGACAGAGATAGACAGTTTTTTAACCGATAAGGGAATAAGGAGTTATGGGGAGCGGGTGGGGAAGTGGAGCTGAGTCCATGATCAGATCAGCCGTGATCTTATTGAATGACGGAGCAGGTTCAAAGGATCATATGGCCGACTCCTTCTCCTATTTCTTATGTTCTTATGTACCCTCTCGAGCCACCCTTCAGAAACTTGGAAATCTCAATAAGGTCACCCACATGAAATTGTGTGAAATTCCCTCGTGAGGAGCCGGACCCTGATTGCTACAGTCCTGACTTCACATTGCGGCACAGCCCAAGGTTAAACCTTTTATTTCTCTCTTCTCTTGCAGAGGTGCACAAAGAAGCGAATGATGGTCGCAAAATGGACAACCTCTCAGGTTAGTTACCAAACAGACCTCTGCAACAACGAGTTCCTCTGACTCTGTCCCCTCGTGCCTCCGTTTTTTCCCCTTCTCCCCGCCATTGGTGGCCATGTCTACAGCACTCTGAGGCGTGTCCTTGAACCATCGCTCTGAACCCGTCCAAATCTCCACCACCCTCTCCTCCTTTCAGACCTTGAAACCCAGTGCTTTGCCCTCAGTTTCGGACATGTTCCTGATAAGCAATTCGAATAACAACGTAAGAAATAGGAGCAGGAGTCGGCCATTTTGCCCCTCGAGCCTGCTCCACCATTCAGTAAGATCATGGCTGATCCGATCATGGACTCAGCTCCACTTCCCACCCGCCCCCATAACCCTTCACTCCCTTATCGCTCAAAAATCTGTCTATCTCCATCTTAAATATATTCAATGACCCAGCCTCCACAGAATTCCACAGATTTACAACCCTCAGAGAAGAAATTTCTCCTCATCTCAGTTTTAAATGGGCGGCCCCTTATTCTAAGACTATGTCCCCTAGTTCTCGTCTCCTCTATCAGTGGAAATATCCTCTCTGCATCCACCTTGTCAAGCCCCCTCATAATCTTATATGTTTCAATAAGATCACCTCTCATTCTTCTGAACTCCAATGAGTTTCGGGCCAACCTCTTTAATGTTTCCTCATAAGTCAACCCCCTCATCTACGGAATCAACCTAGTGAACCTTCTCTGAACAGCCTCCAATGCAAGTATATCCTTTCGTAAGTATGGAGGCCAAAACTGTACGCAGTATTCCAGGTGTGGCCTCACCAATACCCTGTACAGTTGTAGCAGGACTTCTCTGCTTTTATACTCTATCCCCCTTCCAATAAAGGACAAAATTCCCTTGGTGTTCCTGATTACTTGCATGCTAACTTTTTGTGTTTCATGCACAAGTAACCCCAGGTCCCGCTGTACTGCAGCACTTTGCAATCTCTCCCCATTCAAATTATAATTTGCTTTTGTATTATTTCTGTCAAAGTGGATAACCTCTCATTTTCCCACATTATACTCCATCTGCCAAATTTTTGCCCACTCACTGAGCCTGTGTATATCTCTTTGCAGATTTTTTGTGTCCTTACAATTTTTTTCCTTCCCTTTGTATTATCAACATTAGATTGTGACATTTGGTGGGAAATGTTGGTATATAATAATTTATACTCCTCGCTGATTAACCCAGCAACAATATTGTTACATGTCGCATGTTGTCCAATTATCGATCAAATGTCACCGTTATTCCCCTGCTGGTGAACATGGTGTACAATACCATTAGGATAATAATCAGTGTGACATTTACAACTCACTCTTGTCTCCATAGATCTGAAACTGAACCTACTGGAGAGAGGTAGAGATCTGTAAAGCGACCTCTGATTGGTCGACACATGTCGTGCTACAATTTTCACTGGGCTAAATCATCCTGTGATATAACAATGTATCAAAACATAATACACACTGAGTATTGAGACCAAGTTAGGCAATAGCTTAGAGTTTGGGGCGCGTCTGACGACAAACAGAATCCATTTTCTCAGTAGTCAGCAAACAGTATTTACTTTAAAGAGATTTAACGAACTACAGAAAAAAGACGCCATGACCAAAACTATCGCACGTCTACGGAAAAAAGGGAGGATTATTTCACCAACAAACCGCAGATAGTGGAGGATAGTTATGTGGAGACAATGCCAGTCGATCTCAGAAGTACGGTTCCACAGATGTTAATGATGGGTGAATTTTAAGCAAGAAACAAAGACTAGAATTTATATACCGCCTTTTATGACGACATCCGCTGTCCCAAAGTGCCTTGCAGCCACTGAAGTATTTTCGAGGTGTAGTCAGTGTTGGAATGGGGGAAACACGGCAGCTGATTTCTGCACAGCCAGCTCCCACAAAGAGCAACGTGATAATGCCCCAAATCACTCCACTGACCCTCTCCTTTCTGGTCCAATGACAGGGCTGTCAATCTAAGTAGCCAACTTGACGTTTTGACGAGCTCTGGTTTAACGTTTGTTTCCTTCAGAGCTGGAGAACTTGAGAGGAGCACTGGACTCTGGATCAGTTCCTATCGAGTGGAGGGTAACCAATGTAACCCCACTTTTTAAAAAAGGAGGGAGAGAGAAAACAGGGAATTATAGACCGGTCAGCCTGACATCGGTAGAAACATAGAAACATAGAAAATAGGTGCAGGAGTAGGCCATTCGGCCCTTTTAGCCTGCACCGCCATTCAATGAGTTCATGGCTGAACATGCAACTTCAGTACCCCATTCCTGCTTTCTCACCATACCCCTTGATTCCCCTAGTAGTAAGGACTTCATCTAACTCCTTTTTGAATATATTTAGTGAATTGGCCTCAACAACTTTCTGTGGTAGAGAATTCCACAGGTTCACCACTCTCTGGGTGAAGAAATTCCTCCTCATCTCGGTCCTAAATGGCTTCCCCCTTATCCTTAGACTGTGTCCCCTGGTTCTGGACTTCCCCAACATTGGGAACATTCTTCCTGCATCTAACCTGTCTAACCCCATCAGAATTTTAAACGTTTCTATGAGGTCCCCTCTCATTCTTCTGAACTCCAGTGAATACAAGCCCAGTTGATCCAGTCTTTCTTGATAGGTCAGTCCCGCCATCCCGGGAATCAGTCTGGTGAACCTTCGCTGCACTCCCTCAATAGCAAGAATGTCCTTCCTCAGGTTAGGAGACCAAAACTGTACACAATACTCCAGGTGTGGCCTCACCAAGGCCCTGTACAATTGTAGCAACACCTCCCTGCCCTTGTACTCAAATCCCCTCGCTATGAAGGCCAACATGCCATTTGCTTTCTTAACCGCCTGCTGTACCTGCATGCCAACCTTCAATGACTGATGTACCATGACACCCAGGTCTCTTTGCACCTGCCCTTTTCCTAATCTGTCACCATTCAGATAATAGTCTGTCTCTCTGTTTTTACCACCAAAGTGGATAACCTCACATTTATCCACATTATACTTCATCTGCCATGCATTTGCCCACTCACCTAACCTATCCAAGTCGCTCTGCAGCCTCATAGAATCCTCCTTGCAGCTCACACTGCCACCCAACTTAGTGTCATCCGCAAATTTGGAGATACTACATTTAATCCCCTCGTCTAAATCATTAATGTACAGTGTAAACAGCTGGGGTCCCAGCACAGAACCTTGCGGTACCCCACTAGTCACTGCCTGCCATTCTGAAAAGTCCCCATTTACTCCTACGCTTTGCTTCCTGTCTGACAACCAGTTCTCAATCCATGTCAGCACACTACCCCCAATCCCATGTGCTTTAACTTTGCACATTAATCTCTTGTGTGGGACCTTGTCGAAAGCCTTCTGAAAGTCCAAATATACCACATCAACTGGTTCTCCCTTGTCCACTCTACTGGAAACATCCTCAAAAAATTCCAGAAGATTTGTCAAGCATGATTTCCCTTTCACAAATCCATGCTGACTTGGACCGATCATATTACCTCTTTCCAAATGCACTGCGATGACATCCTTAATAATTGATTCCATCATTTTACCCACTACCAATGTCAGGCTGACCGGTCTGTAATTCCCTGTTTTCTCTCTCCCTCCTTTTTTAAAAAGTGGGGTTACATTGGCTACCCTCCACTCCATAGGAACTGATCCAGAGTCAATGGAATGTTGGAAAATGACTGTCAATGCATCCACTATTTCCAAGGCCACCTCCTTAAGTACTCTGGGATGCAGTCCATCAGGCCCTGGGGATTTATCGGCCTTCAATCCCATCAATTTCCCCAACACAATTTCCCGACTAATAAGGATTTCCCTCAGTTCCTCCTCCTTACTAGACCCTCCGACCCCTTTTATATCCGGAAGGTTGTTTGTGTCCTCCTCAGTGAATACCGAACCAAAGTACTTGTTCAATTGGTCCGCCATTTCTTTGTTCCCCGTTATGACTTCCCCTGATTCTGACTGCAGGGGACCTATGTTTGTCTTTACTAACCTTTTTCTCTTTACATATCTATAGAAACTTTTGCAATCCGTCTTAATGTTCCCTGCAAGCTTCTTCTCGTACTCCATTTTCCCTGCCCTAATCAAACCCTTTGTCCTCCTCTGCTGAGTTCTAAATTTCTCCCAGTCCCCGGGTTCTCTGCTATTTCTGGCCAATTTGTATGCCACTTCCTTGGCTTTAATGCTATCCCTGATTTCCCTTGATAGCCACGGTTGAGCCACCTTCCCTTTTTTATTTTTACGCCAGACAGGAATTTACAATTGTTGTAGTTCATCCATGCGGTCTCTAAATGTGTGCCATTGCCCATCCACAGTCAACCCCTTCAGTATCATTCGCCAATCTATCCTAGCCAATTCACGCCTCATACCTTCAAAGTTACCCTTCTTTAAGTTCTGGACCATGGTCTCTGAATTAACTGTTTCATTCTCCATCCTAATGCAGAATTCCACCATATTATGGTCACTCTTCTTCAAGGGGCCTCGCACAACGAGATTGCTAATTAATCCTCTCTCATTACACAACACCCAGTCTAAGATGGCCTCCCCCCTAGTTGGTTCCTCGACATATTGGTCTAAAAAACCATCCCTTATGCACTCCAGGAAATCCTCCTCTACCGTATTGCTTCCAGTTTGGTTAACCCAATCTATGTGCATATTAAAGTCACCCATTATAACTGCTGCACCTTTATTGCACGCACCCCTAATTTCATGTTTGATGCCCTCCCCAACATCACTACTACTGTTTGGAGGTCTGTACACAACTCCCACTAACGTTTTTTGTCCTTTGGTATTCTGCAGCTCTACCCATATAGATTCCACATCATCCAAGCTAATGTCCTTCCGAACTATTGCCTTAATTTGCTCCTTAACCAGCAATGCTACCCCACCTCCTTTTCCTTTTATTCTATCTTTCCTGAATGTTGAATACCCCTGGATGTTGAGTTCCCAGCCCTGATCATCCTGGAGCCACGTCTCCGTAATCCCAATCACATCATATTTGTTAACATCTATTTGCACAGTTAATTCATCCACTTTATTGCGGATACTCCTTGCATTAAGACACAAAGCCTTCAGGCTTGTTCTTTTAACACCCTTTGTCCTTTTAGAATTTTGCTGTACAGTGGCCCTTTTTGTTCTTTGCCTTGGGTTTCTCTGCCCTCCACTTTTCCTCATCTCCTTTCTGTCTTTTGCTTTTGCCTCTTTTTTGTTTCCCTCTGTCTCCCTGCATTGGTTCCCATCCCCCTGCCATATCAGTTTAAATCCTCCCCAACAGCACTAGCAAACAGTCCCCCTAGGACATTGGTTCCGGTAGTGGGTAAAATGATGGAATCAATTATTAAGGATGTCATAGCAGTAATATGATAGGTCCAAGTCAGCATGGATTTGTGAAAGGGAAATCATGCTTGACAAATCTTCTGGAATTTTTGAGGATGTATCCAGTAGAGTGGACAAGGGAGAACCAGTTGATGTGGTATATTTGGACTTTCAGAAGGCTTTCGACAAGGTCCCACACAAGAGATTAATGTGCAAAGTTAAAGCACATGGGATTGGGGGTAGTGTGCTGACGTGGATTGAGAACTGGTTGTCAGACAGGAAGCAAAGAGTAGGAGTAAATGGGTACTTTTCAGAATGGCAGGCAGTGACTAGTGGGGTACCGCAAGGTTCTGTGCTGGGGCCCCAGCTGTTTACATTGTACATTAATGATTTAGACGAGGGGATTAAATGTAGTATCTTCAAATTTGTGGATGACACTAAGTTGGGTGGCAGTGTGAGCTGCTAGGAGAATGCTATGAGGCTGCAGAGCGACTTGGATAGGTTAGGTGAGTGGGCAAATGCATGGCAGATGAAGTATAATGTGGATAAATGTGAGGTTATCCACTTTGGTGGTAAAAACAGAGAGACAGACTATTATCTGAATGGTGACAGATTAGGAAAAGGGGAGGTGCAAAGAGACCTGGGTGTCATGATACATCAGTCATTGAAGGTTGGCATGCAGGTACAGCAGGCGGTTAAGAAAGAAAATGGCATGTTGGCCTTCATAGCGAGGGGATTTGAGTACAGGGGCAGGGAGGTGTTGCTACAATTGTACAGGGCCTTGGTGAGGCCACACCTGGAGTATTGTGTACAGTTTTGGTCTCCTAACCTGAGGAAGGACATTCTTGCTATTGAGGGAGTGCAGCGAAGGTTCACCAGACTGATTCCCGGGATGGCGGGACTGACCTATCAAGAAAGACTGAATCAACTGGGCTTGTATTCACTGGAGTTCAGAAGAATGAGAGGGGACCTCATAGAAACGTTTAAAATTCTGATGGGGTTAGACAGGTTAGATGCAGGAAGAATGTTCCCAATGTTGGGGAAGTCCAGAACCAGGGGACACAGTCGAAGGATAAGGGGGAAGCCATTTAGGACCGAGATGAGGAGGAATTTCTTCACCCAGAGAGTGGTGAACCTGTGGAATTCTCTACCACAGAAAGTTGTTGAGGCCAATTCACTAAATATATTCAAAAAGGAGTTAGATGAAGTCCTTACTACTCGGGGGATCAACGGGTATGGTGAGAAAGCAGGAATGGGGTACTGAAGTTGCATGTTCAGCCATGAACTCATTGAATGGCGGTGCAGGCTAGAAAGGCCGAATGGCCTACTCCTGCACCTATTTTCTATGTTTCTATGTTTCTATGTTTCTATGTTCAGGTGAGTAAGACAGACTTGTTAAATGTTTTGGTTATTTGTCCCGTGATGTGTGTGGGATGGTTTGGAGCTGTCGCTGTTGACCCTGTCGCTGTTAATTAATCCCGGCAATATTCAGAGAATCATAGAAATGTCCAGGGTGGAAGGAGGCCTTTTCGGCCCATCGTGTCCGCATCGGCCGACCAAGAGCCATCCCAGCCGAATCCCACTTTCACGCTCTCGGTCCGTAGCCCTGTAGGATACGGCACTTCAAGCTGCACATCCAAATGTGGTGAGGGTTTCTGCCTCTACCTCCCTTTCAGGCCCCAGACCCCCACCACCCTCTGGGTGAAGACATTCCCCCTCAAATCCCCTCTAAACGTCCCCCCAATTACTTTAAATCACTGCCCCCTGGTTGTTGACCCCTCTGCCAAGGGAAACAGCTCCTTCTTATCCACTCTATCCAGGCCCCTCATCATTTTATACACCTCAATCAGGTCTCCCCTCAGCCTCCTCTGATTCAAAGAAAACAACCCCAGCCGATCCAAACTTTTCTCATAGCCAATATTCTCCAGTCCCGGCAACATCCTGGTAAATCTCCTGTGTACCCTCTCCAGTGCAATCACATCTTTCCTGTAATGTGGTGACCAGAACTGTGCACGCAGTACTCCAGCTGTGGCCTAACCAGTGTTTTATACAGTTCAAGCCTAACCCTCCCTGCTCTTGTATTCCATACCTTGGCTCATAAAGGCAAGTATCCCGTGTGCCTTCTTAACCACGTCATCCACCTGGCCTGCTCCCTTCAGGGATCTGTGGACCTGCACTCCCAGGTCCCTCTGTTCCTCTACGCTGCTCAGTGTCATTCAGGGATTTGATGACCTGTGTTGCATCGACAGCCCATTATAGAAAGATAGCAACATAGAAAATAGAAGCAGTAGTAGGCCATTTGGCCCCTCGAGCCTGCTCTGCAAGTCAATTGATCATGGCTGATCCTCTATCTCAACACCATCCTCTTGCAACGAAGGCCAACATACCATTTGCCTTCCTAGCTGCTTGCTGCACCGGCAGGTTTGCTTTCAATGACTGGTGTACAAGGACACCCAGGTCCCTCTGTACATCCACACTTCCCAAAGCATCGCCATTTAAATAATACATTGTCCTCACTGGATGATCAGTTGTATTGACATTAGCAGAACTAAATACTGGGTGGGCAGGTATCACAGGGGATCGATTCTATATCGTTCGATGAGCCCCCTATGCCCATGACCCATTTCCGTGTCCTGAAGCGTTTAGGAACTGCATGCGTTTGTCCCTGTCACGGTTAATTGATTGCTGCAATATTGCTCCTCCAACGTTTATCTCTTGTCTTCTCTTCACAGAACAAAGACGCAGCTACAAGGCAAAAGGTATGAGCCTCACAACGCACTCGCTTTCCATTGCGGTGAAATTAAACTGTGCGCGGGCAGAGCACGAAGATTCAACAGCTCCACTCCCCGAGAATGTTCGTGAGATATTTGTCGGGGGCTGCAGTAGGTTACAGAGATAGGGAGGGGTATAGGGGCTGGAGGAGGTTACTGAGATAGGGAGGGTTCTAAGGGCTGGAGGAGGTTACAGAGATAGGGAGGTGTATAGGGGCTGGAGGTGGTTACAGAGATAGGGAGCGATATAGGGGCTGGAGGAGGTTACCGAGATAGGGAGGGGTGTAGGGGCTGGAGGAGGTTTCCAAGATAGGGAGGGGTGTAGGGGCTGGAGGAGGTTACAGAGATAGGGAAGGGTATAGGGGCTGGAGGTGGTTACAGAGACAGGGAGGGGTGTAGGGGCTGGAGGAGGTTACAGAGATAGGGAAGGATATAGGGGCTGGAGGAGGTTACAGAGATAGGGAAGGGTATAGGGGCTGGAGGAGGTTACAGAGACGGGGAGAGGTGTAGGGGTTGGAGGAGGTTACTGAGATAGGGAAGGGTATAGGGGCTGGAGGAGGTTACAGAGACGGGGAGAGGTGTAGGAGTTGGAGGAGGTTACAGAGATAGGGAGGGGTGTAGGGGCTGGAGGAGGTTACAGAGATAGGGAGGGGTGTAGGGGTTGGAGGAGGTTACTGAGATAGGGAGGGGTATAGGGGCTGGAGGTGGTTACAGAGACAGGGAGGGGTGTAGGGGCTGGAGGAGGTTACAGAGATAGGGAAGGGTATAGGGGCTGGAGGAGGTTACAGAGACGGGGAGAGGTGTAGGGGTTGGAGGGGGTTACAGAGATAGGGAAGGGTATAGGGGCTGGAGGAGGTTACAGAGACGGGGAGAGGTGTAGGGGTTGGAGGAGGTTACAGAGATAGGGAGGGGTGTAGGGGCTGGAGGAGGTTACAGAGATAGGGAAGGGTATAGGGGCTGGAAGTGGTTACAGAGACAAGGAGGGGTGTAGGGGCTGGAGGAGGTTACAGAGATAGGGAAGGGTATAGGGGCTGGAGGTGGTTACAGAGACGGGGAGAGGTGTAGGGGTTGGAGGAGGTTACTGAGATAGGGAGGGGTGTAGGGGCTGGAGGTGGTTACATAGACAGGGAGGGGTGTAGGGGCTGGAGGAGGTTACAGAGATAGGGAAGGGTATAGGGGCTGGAGGAGGTTACAGAGATAGGGAGGGGTGTAGGGGCTGGAGGAGGTTACAGAGACGGGGAGAGGTGTAGGGGTTGGAGGAGGTTACAGAGATAGGGAAGGGTATAGGGGTTGGAGGAGGTTACAGAGACAGGGAGGGGTGTAGGGGCTGGAGGAGGTTACAGAGATAGGGAAGGGTATAGGGGCTGGAGGAGGTTACAGAGATGGGGAGAGGTGTAGGGGTTGGAGGAGGTTACTGAGATAGGGAGGGGAGCAAGGGCCATGGAGGGATTTGTAAACAAGGATGAGAATTCTGAAATCGAGGTGTTGCTTAACTGGGAGCCAATGTAAGTCAATGTTAATGAACGCTGTGACATCCATTCTGCGTACTCTCCTGGGAAACTGTTTAACTTTTTAACATGCATCTCCTCTTCAGAACTGGAGGATCTTCAACTGAAATGCCGTAAGTAGCAAAGGATCATCAGAACATAAGAAATAGGAGCAGGAGTCGGCCATTCGGCCCCTCGAGTCTGCTCCGCCATTTAATACGATCATGGCTGATCTGATCATGGACTCAGCTCCACTTCCTCGCCCGCTCCCCATAACCCTTCACTCTCTTATCCGTCAAAGACCCGTCTATCTCCTCCTTAAATATATTCAATGACCCAGCCTCCACAGCTCTCTGGGGCAGAGAATTCCACAGATTTACAACCCTCTGAGAGAAGAAACTCCTCCTCATCGCCGTCTTAAATGGGCGGCCTCTTATTCTGAAACTACGCCCCCTAGTTCTAGAGTCCCCCATGAGTGTAGGGGCGCGGGGGGGGGGCAGGGTAACATCCTCTCTGCATCTACCCTATCGAGCCCCCTTCATCGTAGACTTTTCAAGAAGATCACCCACCTGAAATTGTGTGAAATCGCCTCTCGAGGAGTGAACGCTCAGTTTCACATTCCGGACTTCGCATTGACATCATAACCAATAATTAAACATGTCTTTTGCCGTTCTCTTGCAGAGCTACATGCAGAAATTAGTGACTCCAGCAAAAGGGACATCAACTCAGGTTAATTCCTCCTTATATCATCATCATAGGCAGTCCCTCGGAATCGAGGAAGACTTGTTTCCACTCTTTTAAAAAAGGAGGGAGAGAGAAAACAGGGAATTATCGACCGGTCAGCCTGACCTCAGTAGTGGGTAAAATGATGGAATCAATTATTAAGGATGTCATAGCAGTGCATTTGGAAAATGGTGACATGATAGGTCCAAGTCAGCATGGATTTGTGAAAGGGAAATCATGCTTGACAAATCTTCTGGAATTTTTTGAGGATGTTTCCAGTAAAGTGGACAAGGGAGAACCAGTTGATGTGGTATATTTGGACTTTCAGAAGGCTTTCGACAAGGTCCCACACAGGAGATTAATGTGCAAAGTTAAAGCACATGGGATTGGGGGTAGTGTACTGACATGGATTGAGAACTGGTTGTCAGACAGGAAGCAAAGAGTAGGAGTAAATGGGTACTTTTCAGAATGGCAGGCAGTGACTAGTGGGGTACCGCAAGGTTCTGTGCTGGGGCCCCAGCTGTTTACACTGTACATTAATGATTTAGACGAGGGGATTAAATGTAGTATCTCCAAATTTGCGGATGACACTAAGTTGGGTGGCAGTGTGAGCTGCGAGGAGGATGCTATGAGGCTGCAGACTGACTTGGATAGGTTAGGTGAGTGGGCAAATGCATGGCAGATGAAGTATAATGTGGATAAATGTGAGGTTATCCACTTTGGTGGTAAAAAAAGAGAGACAGACTATTATCTGAATGGTGACAGATTAGGAAAAGGGGAGGTGCAACGAGACCTGGGTGTCATGGTACATCAGTCATTGAAGGTTGGCATGCAGGTACAGCAGGCGGTTAAGAAAGCAAATGGCATGTTGGCCTTCATAGCGAGGGGATTTGAGTACAGGGGCAGGGAGCTGTTGCTACAGTTGTACAGGGCATTGGTGAGGCCACACCTGGAGTAATGTGTACAGTTTTGGTCTCCTAACTTGAGTAAGGACATTCTTGCTATTGAGGGAGTGCAGCGAAGATTCACCAGACTGATTCCCGGGATGGTGGGACTGACCTATCAAGAAAGAATGGATCAACTGGGCTTGTATTCACTGGAGTTCAGAAGAATGAGAGGGGACCTCATAGAAACGTTTAAAATTCTGACGGGTTTAGACAGGTTAGATGCAGGAAGAATGTTCCCAATGTTGGGGAAGTCCAGAACCAGGGGTCACAGTATAAGGATAAGGGGTAAGCCATTTAGGACCGAGATGAGGAGAAACTTCTTCACCCAGAGAGTGGTGAACCTGTGGAATTCTCTACCACAGAAAGTAGTTGAGGCCAATTCACTAAATATATTCAAAAGGGAGTTAGATGAAGTCCTTACTACTCGGGGGATCAAGGGGTATGGCGAGAAAGCAGGAAGGGGGTACTGAAGTTGCATGTTCAGCCATGAACTCATTGAATGGCGGTGCAGGCTCAAAGGGCCGAATAGCCTACTCCTGCACCTATTTTCTATGTTTCTATGTTTCTCAGGTGACTGAAGAGTCCAATATGGGAATTACAGTCTCTGTCACAGGTGGGACAGACAGTGGTTGAGGGAAGGGGGGGTGGGGAGTCTGAATTGCCGCACGCTCCTTCCGCTGCCTGAGCTTGATTTCTGCATGCTCTCGGCGACGAGACTCGAGGTGCTCAGCGCCCTCCCGGATGCACTTCCTCCACTTAGGGTGGTCTTTGGCCAGGGACTCCCAGGTGTCGGTGGGGATGTTGCATTTTATCAGCGAGGTTTTGAGGGTGTCCTTGCTCACCTGGGGCTCGCTTGCCGTGAAGGAGTTCCTGATGGAGCGCTTGCTTTGGGAGTCTCGTGTAGGGGGCATGTGAACAATGTGGCACGCCCAACGGAGCTGATCGAGTGTGGTCAGTGCTTCGATGCTGGGGATGTTGGCCTGATCGAGAACACTGATGTTGATGCATCTCTCCTCCCAGGGGATATGCAGGATCTTGCGGAGACATCGTTGGTGGTATTTCTCCAGCGATTTGATGTGTCTACTGTACATGGACCATGTCTTGGTCTTTGCGCAGGTAAAGGGTCCACAGCCAGATAGGGAATGGAAGACCAATAGGAAGAGCAGTGTAAGGAAGGTAGTGCAGGGAATCCCCTGCGGTCATCCCGCTACAAAACAGATACACCGCTTTGGGTACTGTTGAGGGGGATGACTCATCAGGGGGGAGAAGCAGCAGCCAAGTTCATAGCACCGTGGCTGGCTCTGCTGCACAGGAGGGCAGGAAAAAGAGTGGGAGAGCGATAGTGATAGGGGATTCAATTGTAAGGAGAATAGTTAGGCGTTTCTGCGGTCGCAACCGAGACTCCAGGATGGTATGTTGCCTCCCTGGTGCAAGGGTCAAGGATGTCTCGGAGCAGGTGCAGGACATTCTGAAAAGGAAGGGTGAACAGCCAGTTGTTGTGGTGCACATAGGTACCAATGATATAGGTAAAAAACGGGATGAGGTCCGACGAGACGAATTTAGGGAGCGAGGAGTTAAATTAAAAAGTAGGACCTCAAAAATAGTAATCTCAGGATTGCTACCAGTGCCACATGCTATTCAGAGTAGGAATCGCAAGACAGTCAGATGAATACGTGGCTTGAGGAGTGGTGCAGAAGGGAGGGATTCAAATTCCTGGAGCATTGGAACCGGTTCTGGGGGAGGTGGGACCAGTACAAACCGGACGGTCTGCACCTGGGCAGGACCGGAACCAATGTTCTGGGAGGCGTGTTTGCTAGTGCTGTTGGGGAGGAGTTAAACTAATATGTCAGTGGGATGGGAAACTATACAGGGAGACAGAGGGAAAGAAAATGGAGTCAGAAGCAAAAGATAGAAAGGAGAATACTAAAAGTGGAGGGCAGAGAAACCCAAGGCAAAAAACAAAAAGGGCCACATTACAGCAAAATTCTAAAGGGGCAAAGTGTGTTAAAAAGATAAGCCTGAAGTCTCTGTGCCTCAATGGGAGGAGTATTCGGAATAAGGTGGACGAATTAACTGCACAGATAGCAGTTAATGGATACGATGTGATTGGCATCACGGAGACATGGCTCCAGGGTGACCAAGGCTGGGAACTCAACATCCAGGGGTATTCAACATTTAGGAAGGATAGACAGAGAGGAAAAGGAGGCGGGGTGGCGTTGCTGGTTAAAGAGGAAATTAATGCAACAGTAAGGAAGGACATTAGCCTGGATGAGGTGGAATCGGTATGGGTGGAGCTACGGAATACCAAAGTGCAGAAAACGCTAGTGGGAGTTGTGTACAGACCACCAAACAGTAGTAGTGAGGTTGGGGACAGCATCAAACAAGAAATAAGGGATGTGTGCAATAAAGGTACAGCAGTTATCATGGGCGACTTTAATCTACATATTGATTGGGCTAACCAAACTGGTAGTAATGCGGTGGAGGAGGATTTCCTGGAGTGTATTAGGGATGGTCTTCGAGACCAATATGTCGAGGAACCAACTCGAGAGCTGGCCATCCTAAACTGGGTGATGTGTGATGAGAAGGGACTAATTAGCAATCTTGTTGTGCGAGGCCCCTTGGGGAAGAGTGACCATAATATGATAGAATTCTTTATTAAGATGGAGAGTGACACAGTTAATTCGGGAAAGAGGGTCCTGAACTTAAGGAAGGTAACTTCGACGGTTATGAGGCATGAATTGGCTAGAATAGACTGGCAAATGATACTTAAAAGGTTGACGGTGGATAAGCAATGGCAAACATTTAAAGATCACATGGATGAACTTCAGCAAATGTACATCCCTGTCTGGAGTAAAAATAAAACGGGGAAAGTGGCTCAACCGTGGCTAACAAGGGAAATTAAGGACTGTGTTAAAGCCAAGGAAGAGGCATATAAATAGGCCAGAAAGAGTAACAAACCTGAGGACTGGGAGAAATTTAGAATTCAACAGAGGAAGACTAAGGGTTTAATTAAGAGGGGGGAAATAGAGTACGAGAGGAAGCTTGCAGAGAACATAAAAACTGACTGCAAAAGCTTGTATAAATATGTGAAGAGAAAACGATTAGTGAAGACAAACGTAGGTCCCTTGCAGTCTGATTCAGGTGAATTTATAATGGGGAACAAAGAAATGGCAGACCAACTGAACCAATACTTCAGTTCTGTCTTCACGAAGGAAGACACAAATAACATTCCAAATGTACTAGGGGACAGTGGATCTTATGAGAAGGAGGAACCAAAGGATATCCTTATTAGGCAGGAAATTGTGTTAGGGAAATTGATGGGATTGAAGGCCGATAAATCCCTGGGCCATGATAGTCTGAATCCCAGAGTACTTAAGGAAGTGGCCCGAGAAATAATGAATGCATTGGTAATCATTTTCCAACGGTCTATCAACTCTGGATCAGTTCCTATGGACTGGAGGGTAGTTAATGTAACACCACTTTTTAAAAAAGGAGGGAGAGAGTAAATGGGTAATTATAGACCGGTTAGCCTGGCATCAGTAGTGGGGAAAATGTTGGATGAAATAGCAGCGCATTTGGAAAGCAGTGACAGGATTGGACTAAGTCAGCACAGATTTATGAAAGGGAAATCATGCTTGACGAATCTTCTGGAATTTTTTGAGGATGTAACTAGCAGAGTGGACAAGGGAGAACCAGTGGATGTTGTGTATTTGGACTTTCAAAATGCTTTTGACAAGGTCCCGCACAAGAGATTAGTGTGCAAAATTAAAGCACATGGTATTGGGTGTAATGTACTGATGTGGATAGAGAACTGGTTGGCAGACAGGAAGCAGAGAGTCGGGATAAACGGGTCCTTTTCAGAATGGCAGGCAGTGACTAGTGGAGTGCCGCAGGGCTCAGTGCTGGGACCCCAGCTCTTTACAATATACATTAACGATTTAGATGAAGGAATTGAGTGTAATATCTCCAAGTTTGCGGATGAAACTAAACTGGGTGGTGGTGTGACGCTAGGAGGCTGCAGGGTGACTTGGACAGGTTAGGTGAGTGGGCAAATGCATGGCAGATGCAGTATAATGTGGATAAATGTGAGGTTATCCATTTCGGGGGCAAAAACACGAAGGCAGAATATTATCTGAATGGCGGCAGATTAGGAAAAGGGGAGGTGCAACGAGACCTGGTGTCATGGTTCATCAGTCACTGAACGTTTGCATGCAGGTACAGCAGGCGGTATGTTCATAGCTAGGGGATTTGAGTATCGGAGCAGGGAGGTCTTACTGTAGTTGTACAGGGCCTTAGTGAGGCCACACCTGGAATATTGTGTTCAGTTTTGGTCTCCTAATCTGAGGAAGGACTTTCTTGCTAATGAGAGAGTGCAGCGAAGGTTCACCAGACTGATTCCCGGGATGGCTGGACTGACAAATGAGGAGAGACTGGATCAACTGGGCCTTTATTCACTGGAGTTCAGAAGGATGAGAGGGGATCTCATAGAAACATATAAAAGTCTGACGGGACTGGACAGGTTAGATGCCGGAAGAATGTTCCCGATGTTGGAGAAGTCCAGAACCAGGGGACATAGTCTTAGGATAAGGGGTAGGCCATTTAGGACCGAGATGAGGAGAAACTTCTTCACTCAGAGAGTTGTTAACCTATGGAATTCCCTGCCGCAGAAAGTTGGTGATGCCAGTTCATTGGATATATTCAAGAGGGAGTTAGATATGGCCCTTATGGCTAAAGGGAATCAAGAGGTATGGAGAGAAAGCAGGAAAGGGGTACTAAGGGAATGATCAGCCATGATCTTATTGAATGGTGGTGTAGGCTCGAAGGGCCGAATGGCCTACTCCTGCACCTATTTTCTATGTTTCTATGTTTCTATGTCTCTGAGCCATACAGGAAGGCGGATATTACTACAGCCCTGTCGACCATGAGCTTGGTGCCAGATTGCACTGGACAACGTAGACCACTTTCCGTATCTCTTTATAACATGGAATTGGCTTGAAAGAAATTCGCACCCATTAACCGGAGTCTCATAATGTTTGGTGTTAAAATGGGACTTGCGTGGGTTCGAATAATGGGCAGAATCTCTTTGGTACAAAGTTAAAAAGACTGCGGATACCAACAATCTGTCTATTCCCAGCATCTCCTGGTTCAAATTTTATATCCACCCGAGAGGGCAGGCGGGACCTCGGTTTGACGTCTCATCCGCAAACTGCCCCTCCAACAGTGCGGCGCTCCATCAGTACCGCCCCTCCGACAGTGCGGCGCTCCCTCAGTACTGCCCCTCCGACAGTGCGGTGCTCCATCAGTACCGCCCCTCCGACAGTGCGGCACTCCCTCAGTATTGCCCCTCCGACAGTGCGGCACTCCCTTAGTACTGCCCCTCCCACAGTGCGGCGCTCCCTCAGTACTGCCCCTCCAACAGTGCGGGGCTCCCTCAGTACTGCCCCTCCCACAGTGCGGCGCTCCCTCAGTACTGACGCTCCGACAGTGCGGCACTCCCTCAGTACTGCCCCTCCGACAGTGCAGCGCTCCCTCAGTACTGCCCCTCCGACAGTGCGGCACTCCCTCAGTACTGCCCCTCCGACAGTGCACCACCCTCGGAGTGAGGAAATATATCCTCATCTCGCTCCTAAATTTCCTACCCCGTATCCTGAGACTGTGACCCCTGGTTCTAGACTTCCCAGCCCCGGCGAAACATCCTCCCCACATCCAGTCTGTCCAACCCCGTCAGAATTTTATACGTTTCAATGAGATCCCCATCATTCTTCTAAACTCCAGTGAATACAGGCCCAGCCGACCCAATCTCTCCTCAAAAGAAAGTCCTGCCATCCCAGGAATCAGTCTGGTGAACCTTTGCTGCACTCCCTCGATGGGAAGTGCATCCTTCATTAGCTAAGGAGGTTGAATTATCTGTGCAGATAGCTGTTAACGGATATGATGCAATTGGGATTACAGAGACATGGCTCCCGGGTGACCAAGGCCGGGAACTCAACATCCAGGGGTATTCAATATTCAGGAAGGATAGACAGAAAGGAAAAGGAGGTGGAGTGGCATTGCTGGTTAAAGAGGAGATTAACGCAATAGTAAGGGACATTAGCCTGGATGAGGTGGAATCTGTATGGGGTGGAGCTGCGGAAACCAAAGGGCAGAAAACGCTGGTGGGAGTTGTGTACAGACCACCAAACAGTAGTCGTGAGGTTCGGGATGGCATCAAACAGGAAATTAGGGATGCATGCAATAAAGGTACAGCAGTTATCATTGTCATGTATTCAACTGTCATTGTAACCCATGTGTAAACTGACCTAAGTTGTACACCTTGAGAACACTGACCACAGGGGGCGAACTTGTGGGAGACACTCCTAACCTGGACTTTCCGGTATAAAAGGGGAAGCTCCACCCGTCTGTCTCTTGAGGCCTTGGTAATAAAGGTAACTGGTCACAGAGTGACCTTGTCTCAAGTATGGGCCTCGTGTGCATTTATACTGTATAGTAAGGACATATTATTGGCGACGAGAAACTGGGATTTAAACCACGCGAGCATGACCACTAGCAGCACAGAAGAGAGGTACTGTGTTGGTGATGATTGGGATGACTTTATTGAGAGACTACAGCAAAGTTTTGTCACTAAGGAATGGTTGGGACAGGATTCGGCCGACAAACGCAGGGCTCATCTCCTGACGGTTTGTGGATCCAGAATGTACTCCCTGATGAAGGACCTTCTAGCGCCAGAGAAGCCGACGGACAAGACGTTTGAAGAGCTCAGTAAGTTGATCGGCGAGCAGCATGCACATGGCGAGACACCGGTTTTACAAGCATCGACGGCAAAAAGGGCAAAGCGTTCCAGACTTCGTGGCAGATCTCTGGCGACTGGCGAGCCTATGTAAGTTCACAGATGCATGCAGAGCGGAGATGCTGCGAGACTTTTTTATTGAGGGCATCGGGCATGCTGGGGTTTTCAGGAAACTGATTGAGACCAAAGACTTGACCTTGGAAGCGGCAGCTCTGATAGCCCAGACATTTACCTCAGGGGAGGAAGAGACCAGAATGATGTATGACAAAAATCTTGGCTCAAATGCGGCAAACGAACATGGAGTCAACATTGTTAACGCGGCACACAGTTCTCTAGGCAGACAAGGGCAAACGGACATGCCCCAGCATGCAGTAGAACCCAAAGGGGGAATTCAACAGAGACAATGGCTAGCTGAATGGCGATTCATGCCATCGCAATGGACAATGCGGCCAGTAATGGGGCCATCAACACCTGTTAATGGTGTGCTTAAGGACAGTTACAGAGACAGTCAGAGACGATCGACTGGTAATGGACCTTTTGTTTCCAACAACGGGGCCTCTAGCTCATGCTGGAGGTGTGGAGGCAAACACACAGCCAGAGTTTGCAGGTATCAGCAATATACCTGCAGAAACTGCAACGTCAGCGTTCACTTGGCGCGTATGTGCAGGAAGCCTGCAGCCAGGTTTATGTACGAGGTGGATGGGCCTGATGTAAGCCCTACGAGGCCAAATGAATACTGGGGGAAATCGCTGGAAGCTGAAGTTCAGCGAGTTCATGTGGAGCACATATACAGTTCATACACCAGGATGCCACCGATAATGATGAAAGTGTTCCTCAATGGCATCCCAGTATCAATGGAGCTAGATACGGGGGCCAGCCAGTCCCTGATGAGAATCAAACAGTTCGAAAGGTTCTGAGTGTCCAAGGCCAGGAGGCCAAAATTATTGCCGATTGACGCACAGCTACGGACATATACAAAGGAGATCATTCCGGTGCTAGGCAGCGCCACGGTAGTCGTGACCCACAAAGATTCGGAGAACAGGTTGCCACTCTGGATTGTCCCAGGGGGCGGTCCCGCACTACTGGGGAGGAGTTGGCTTGCTGTCATGAACTGGAAATGGGGCGATGTCAATGCAATTATTGCTGTGGAGCGAATATCATGCTCACAGGTCCTGGACAAATTTGACTCATTATTTCAACCCGGCATTGGCACTTTCATGAAGACAAAGGGAGTGATTCACATAAACCCGGATGCCAGGCCAGTACACCACAAGGCCAGAGCGGTGCCGTACATGATGCGGGAAAAGATAGAATGCGAATTGGACCGCCTGCTGAGGGAAGGCATCATCTCGCCAGTCGAATTCAGTGACTGGGCGAGCCCGATTGTGCTGGTGCTCAAGGCGGATGGGTCGGTCAGGATATGTGGTGATTACAAGGCCACCATCAATCGGGTGTCACTCCAAGACCAGTACCCGCTACCGAGAGCGGAGGACCTCTTTGCGACGCTATCCGGTGGCAAACTTTTTTCAAAATTGGACCTGACCTCAGCTTACATGACCCAGGAGCTGGCGAGTGAGTCGAAGAAGCTGACCACCATCATGACACACAAGGGGTTGTTTGAGTACAACAGATGTCCGTTCGGGATTCGCTCGGCCGACGCCATCTTTCAGCGAAATATGGAAAGCCTCCTCAAGTCGATTCCAAGGGCAGTGGTTTTTCAGGACGACATCCTCATCACGGATCGCGATACTGAAGAACACCTCCACAACCTGGAGGAGGTGCTACGTAGACTGGACCGGGTAGGGCTGCGACTGAAAAAGGCGAAGTGCGTCTTCTTAGCTCCAGAGGTAGAATTCCTGGGGAGGAGGGTAGCAGCAGACGGGATCAGACCTACTGCATCCAAAACGGAAGAGATCCAGAGAGCACCCAGACCCCGTAACACGACGGAGCTGCGTTCATTCCTGGGGCTCCTGAACTATTTTGGTGACTTTCTTCCCAAATTGAGCACGCTGCTAGAGCCGCTACACGTGCTCCTACGCAAAGGTCGTGATTGGGTCTGGGGGGACAGCCAGGAAAGGGCTTTTGATTGAGCACGCAATTTGTTGTGCTCCAACAAATTGTTAACGTTATATGAACCGTGTAAGAAACTAGTTTTAACATGCGATGCGTCGTCCTATGGTGTCGGGTGTGTGTTGCAGCATGTGAATGCCAATGGTCAATTACAGCCGGTAGCTTATGCCTCCAGAAGTCTGTCCCGGGCAGAAAGGGGCTACGGGATGGTAGAAAGGGAAGCGCTAGCATGTGTATATGCAGTAAAAAAAAAGCACCAGTACCTGTTTTGCAGGAAATTTGAGCTGGAGACAGATCACAAACCCCTAACGTCCCTTTTTGCCGACAACAAGGCCATAAATGCGAATGCATCGGCCCGCATACAGAGGTAGGCACTTGCGTTAGCCACCTATGACTACACAATTCGGCACAGACCGGGCACCGAAAACTGCGCTGATGCACTCAGCAGGTTCCCACTAGCCACCACTGAGGGGGCAGCTGAGCATGGTGCTGAGATGGTCATGGCTGTTGAAGCTTTCGAAAGCGAAGGCTCACCCGTGACAGCCCATCAGATTAAAGTCTGGACAAATAAAGACCTGCTATTGTCTTTAGTTAAGAAATGTGTCCTGAATGGGGACTGGGCAGCCACGTACGGGGCATGCCCTGAGGAACTCAAAACATTTCATAGGTGCAAGGATGAACTCTCGATTCAGGTCGATTGTCGATGATGGGGAAACCGAGTAGTCATGCCCCAGAGGGGCAGCGAGGTGTTTATCAGAGAACTTCACAATGAGCACCCGGGCATTGTCATGATGAAGGCAATTGCCAGGTCACACGTTTGGTGGCCAGGGATAGATGCAGACCTGTAACTTTGTGTGCTCAGCTGGGCAACGCACCCAGGGAAGCCCCCCTTAGCCCCTGGTCCTGGCCCGCCAAGCCATGGTCACGCATCCATGTGGACTACGCAGGTCCTTTCATGGGAAAAATATTTTTGGTTGTTGTAGTCGCCTACTCCAAATGGATTGAGTGTGCCATTTTAAATTCAAGTACTTCCTCTGCCACGGTAGAAAGTCTATGGGCAATGTTCGCCGCCCATGGTCTATCGGATGTCTTTGTCAGCGACAATGGCCCGTGCTTCACAAACACTGAATTTCAGGACTTCATGGCAGGTAATGGAATCAACCATGTCAGAACGGCACCGTTCAAGCCGGCCTCAAACGGCCAGGCGGAATGAGCAGTGCAGATAATCAAACAGGGGATGCTCAGAATCCAAGGGGGTTCCCTAGAAAGCCGATTATAACGCCTCCTGTTGGCCAATAGATCCTGTCCGCACTCGCTCTCAGGGGTTCCACCCACAGAGCTGCTAATGAAAAGGACGCTCAAAACCAGGTTATCCCTTATACACCCCACCATGAAAGTAATTGTTGAGAGCAGGCGTCAGTCACAATGTGACTACCATGACAGGAATGCGAGGGCACGATGTATTGATGTCAATGACCCTGTTTTTGTCCTTAATTACGCTGCAGGGCCCAAATGGCTTGCAGATACTGTGATTACCAAAGAGGGGAATAGGATTATGGTAGTTAAACTTACCAATGAACAAATCTGCCGCAAACACGTGGATCAAACAAAAAGGAGGTTCAGCAACCCCATAGAAGAAGCAGAGGAAGAACACGGTGTAGAGTTCACTCCACCACAGGTGACCGAACACCGGAACCAAGTGGAGGAGAGCCAAATCACTGTGGGCAGTCCGGACAGGCCTGAGGCACCGCAAACAGCAGTCACTCAGGCCAGCGCCCAACAACCGGAGCCTCAACTCAGGCGCTCTACAAGGGAGCATAAACCACCAGAGAGACTCAACCTGTGATCCCAATAAGACTTTGGGGGAGATGATGTCATGTATTCAACTGTCATTGTAACCCATGTGTAAGCTGACCTAAGTTGTACATCTGGAGAACATTGACCACAGTGGGCGAACTTGTGGGAGACACTCCTAACCTGGACTTTCCGGTATAAAAGGGGAAGCTCCACCCACCGTCTCTTGAGGTCTTGGTAATAAAGGTAACTGGTCACAGAGTGTCCTTCTCTCAAGTATGGGCCTCGTATGCATTTATACTGTATAGTAAGGACATATTAATCATGGGTGACTTTAATCTACATTTAGATTGGGCTAACCAAACTGGTAGCAATACGGTGGAGGAGGATTTCGTGGAGTGTATAAGGGATGGTTTTCTAGACCAATATGTCGAGGAACCAACTAGAGGGCTGGCCATCCTAGACTGCAATGAGAGAGGATTAATCAGCAAGCATATTGTGCGAGGCCCCTTGGGGAATAGTGACCATAATATGGTCGAATTCTTTATTAAGCTGGAGTTTGACAAAGTTAATTCAGAGACTATAGTCTCTACCTTAAAGAAAGGTAACTTCGATGGTATGAGACGTGAATTGACTAGGATAGACTGGCGAATGATACTGACAGGGTTGACGGTGGATAGGCAATGGCAAACATTTAAAGATCACGTGGATGAACTTCAACAATTTTACATCCTTGTCTGGCGTAAAAATAAAACGAGGAAGGTGGCTCAACCGTGGCTAACAAGGGAAATTAGGGACAGTGTTAAATCCAAGGAAGAGGCATATAAATTGTCCAGAAAAAGCAGCAAACCTGAGCACTGGGAGAAATTTAGAATTCAGCAGAGGAGGACAAAGGGTTTAATTAGGAGGGGGAAAATAGAGTATGAGAGGAAGCTTGCAGGGAACATAAAAACTGACTGCAAAACCTTCTATAAATATGTGAAGAGAAAAAGATTAATGAAGACAAATGTAGATCCCTTGCAGTCTGAATCAAGTGAATTTATAATTGGGAACAAAGAAATGGCAGACCAATTGAACAAATACTATGGTTCTATCTTCACTAAGGAAGACACAAATAACTTTCCGGAAATACTTGGGGACTGACGGTCAAGCGAGTCGGAGGTACTGAAGGAAATCCTTATAAGTCAGGAAATTGTGTTGGGGAAATTGATGGGATTGAAGGCCGATAAATCCCCGGGGCCTGATAGTCTGCACCCCAAAATAATTAAGGAAGTGGCCCTAGAAATAGTGATTCATTGATGGTCATTTTCCAACAGTCTATCGACTCTGGATCAGTTCCTATGGATTGGAGGGTAGCTAATGTAACACCACTTTTTAAAAAAAGAGGGAGAGAAAAAACAGGGAATTATAGACCAGTTAGCCTGACATCGGTAGTGGAGAAAATGTTGAAATCAATTATTAAAGATGTAATAGCAGCGCATTTGGAAAGCAGTGACAGGATCGGTCCAAGTCAGCATGGATTTATTAAAGGGAAATCAGGCTTGACAAATCTAGAATTTTTTTGAGGATGTAACTCGTAGAGTGGACAAGGGAGAACCAGTGGATGTGATGTATTTGGACTTTCAAAAGGATTTTGACAAGGTCCCACACAAGAGACTGGAGTGCAAAGTCAAAGCACATGGTATTGGAGGTAATGTATTGACGTGGATAGAGAACTGGTTGGCAGACAGGAAGCAGAGAGTTGGGATAAACGGGTCCTTTTTAGAATGGCAGGCAGTGACTAATGGGGTACCGCAAGGTTCCGTGCTGGGACCCCAGCTATTTACAATATACATTAATGATTTAGACGGAGGAATTGAATGTAATATCTCCAAGTTTGCAGGTGACACTAAGCTGGGTGGCAGTGTGAGCTGTGAGGAGGACGCTAAGAGGTTGCAGGGTGACTTGGACAGGTTAGGTGAGTGGGCAAATGCATGGCAGATGCAGTATAATGTGGATAAGTGTGAGGTTATCCACTTTGGTGGCAAAAACAGGAAGGCAGAATATTATCTGAATGGTGACAGATTAGGAAAAGGGGAGGTGCAACGAGACCTGGGTGTCATGGTACATCAGTCATTGAAAGTTGGCATGCAGGTACAGCAGGCAGTGAAGAAGGCAAATGGTATGTTGGCCTTCATAGCGAGAGGTTTTGAGTATAGGAGCAGGGAGGTCTTACTGCAGTTGTACAGGGCCTTGGTGAGGTCTCACCTTGAATATTGTGTACAGTTTTGGTCTCCTAATCTGAGGAAGGACATTCTTGCTATTGAGGGAGTGCAGCGAAGGTTCACCAGACTGATTCCCGGGATGGCAGGACTGACATATGAGGAGAGACTGGATCGACTAGGCTTATATTCACTGGAATTTAGAAGAATGAGAGGGGATCTCATCGAAACATATAAAATTCTGACGGGATTGGACAGGTTAGATGCAGGAAAAATGTTCCTGATGTTGGGGAAGTCCAGAACCAGGGGTCACAGTCTAAGGATAAGGGGTAAGCCATTTAGGACCGAGATGAGGAGAAACTTCTTCACTCAAAGAATTGTGAACCTGTGGAATTCTCTACCACAGAAAGTTGTTGAGGCCAGTTCAATAGATATATTCAAAAGGGAGTTAGATATGGCCCTTACGGCTAAAGGGATCAAGGGGTATGGAGAGAAAGCAGGAATGGGGTACTGAAGTTACATGTTCAGCCATGATCATATTGAATGGTGGTGCAGGCTCGAAGGGCCGAATAGCCTACTCCTGTACCTATTTTCTATGTTTCGATGTAAAACTGCACACAATACTCCAGGTGCGGTCTCGCCAAGGCCCTGTATAACTGGAGTAAGACATCCTTGCTCCTGTACTCAAATCCTCTTGCAATGAAGGCCAACATACTATTTGCCTTCCTAACTGCTTGCTGCACCGGCAGGTTTGCTTTCAATGACTGGTGTACAAGGACACCCAGGTCCCTCTGTACATCCACACTTCACAAGCCATCACCATTTAAATAATACTTTGTGTTTATGATTTTTTCCGACCAAAGTGGCTAACCACATTTATCCACGTTAGACTGCATCTGCCATGTGTTTGCCCACTCACTCAACCTATCCACATCTCCTTGCAGCGTCTTTGTATCCTCCTCACAACTCACAATCCCACCTAGTGTTGTGGCGTCAGCAAAAACTTAGAAATATTACATTTTGGTTCCCTCATCCAAATCATTTTTAGATATTGTGAATAGCTGGGGCCCCAGCACTGATCCCTGTCGTACCCCACTGTTCACTGCCAGCCACCCCGATAAAGATCCGTTTATTCCTCCTCCCTGTTTCCTGTCAGTTGACCCATTTTCATACCATGCCAGTATATTACCCCCAATTTATCCACATTATATCAGCGTTATTCCCCTGCTCGTTCCTCTCTGGATAATGGTGGTTCGTTACAGAAATTAATCTCATTCTTCTCTCCATAGAGTTAACGATTATGCAATTGGAAAGAGGTAAAAATTGGTAACATGATCTCTGATGGGCGTCCCTTCCATTCGCCTGCGATCTGCTGAAGTAAACCATTCTGTTGATGTTCACTTGCAGTTAGTGTGCAGGTACAGCAAGTAATCAGGGAGGCCAAGGGAATGTTGGCCTTTATTGCAAAGGGGATGGGGTATAAAAGCAGAGATGTCCTGCTACAACTGTACAGGGTATTGGTGAGGCCACACCTGGAGTACTGCGGACAGTTTTGGTCTCCGTATTTAAGGAAGGATATACTTGCATTGGAGGCAGTTCAGAGAAGGTTCACTCGGTTGATTCCAGAGATGAGGGGGTTGACTTATGAGGAAAGGTTGAGTAGGTTGGGACCCTACACATTGGAGTTCAGAAGAATGAGAGGTGATCTTATCGAAACGTATAAGATAATGAGGGGCCTTGACAAGGTGGATGCAGAGAGGATGTTTCTACTGATCAGGGAGACTAGAACTAGGGGGCATGATCTTAGAATAAGGGGACGCCCATTTAAAACTGAGATGAGGAGGAATTTCTTCTCTCAGAGGGTTGTAAATCTGTGGAATTCTCTGCCCCAGAGAGCTGTGGAGGCTGGGTCACTGAATATATTTAAGGAGGAGATAGACGGATCTTTGAGGGATAAGGGAGTGAAGGGTTATGGGGAGCGGGCGGGGAAGTGGAGCTGAGTCCATGATCAGATCAGCCATGATCTTATTGAATGGCGGAGCGGGCTCGAGGGGCCAAATGGCTCCTATTTCTTAAGTTATTACTGATTATTTAATTTTCTTCAACCTGCTCGGGACATGTGTTTTCAATCTATACAGCCAACTTAATTTTCGTGATGATCTCTGATTTTCCTCTGTTAGAGCTGGAGAATGTTAGAGGCACTCTGGAGCGTACAGGTGAGTGGGAGAGGTTTATTTGACGGCAAAAGGCTTCTGCTTTTCGCTCGTGTCTCTCTTACCTCTGCGCCAGTGCAGCCTTCGGTCGCCTGAGGAAAAGAGTGTTTGAAGATCAGGATCTCAAACCTGGCACCAAGCTCATGGTCTACAGGGCTGTAGTGATACCTGCCCTCCTGTATGGCTCAGAGACATGGACCATGTACAGTAGGCACCTCAAATCGCTGGAGAAATACCAGCAACTATGTCTCTGATAGATCCTGCAAATCCCTGGGAGGACAGACGCACCAACATCAGTGTCCTCGATCAGGCCAACATCGAAGCACTGACCACGCTTGGCCAGCTCCGTTCGGCGGGCCACATCGTGGGCATGTCCAACACAAGACTCCCAAAACGAGCGCTCTACTCAGAACTCCTACACGGCAAGCAAGGCCCAGTTGGGTCAGAGGAAACGCTTCAAGAACACTCTCAAATCCTCCTCAAAAAAGTGCATCATTCCCAAGAATGTGCCCCAGTTGTAGTACCCCTCTGCCAGCGGAAACAGGTCCTTCCTATCCACTCTATCCAGGCCCCTCATCGTTTTATACACCTCAATCAGGTCTCTCTCTTCAGCCTCCTCTTTTCCAAAGAAAACAGACAGAGCATCTCCAATCTTTCCTCATCGCTAAAATTCTCCAGTCCAGGCAACATCCTGGTAAATCACCTCTGCACCCTCTCCAGTGCAATCACATCTTTCCTGTAATGCAGTACCAGAACTGTGCACGCAGTACTTCAGCTGTGGCCTAACTAGTGTTTTATACAGTTCAATCATAACCCTCCCTGCTCTTGTATTCCATGCCTCGACTAATAAAGGCAAGTATCCCGTGTGCCTTCTTAACCACATTATCCACCTGGCCTGCTACCTTCAGGGATCTGTGGACCTGCACTCCCAGGTCCCTCTGTTCCTCTACACTTCTCAGTGTCCTACCATTTAATGTGTATTCCCTTTCCTGGTTAGCCCTCACCAATTGCATTACCTCACACTTCTCCGGATTGAACTGTATTTGCCACTGCTCTGCCCACCCGACCAGTACATTGATATCTTCCTGCAATCTGCAGCTTTCTTCTTCATTATCAACCGCACGGCCAATTTTAATGTCAGCTACAAATTTCTTAACCATACCCCACAACATTAAAGTCCAAGTCATTGATATACACCACAAAAAGCAAGGGACCCAGCACTGAGCCCTGCGGAACCCCACTGGATACAGCCTTCCAATCACAAAACACCCATCAACCATTACCCTTTGCTTCCTACCTCTGAGCCAATTTTGGGTCCAACTTGCCACTTTGCCCTGGATCCCATTGGCAGTTACTGCCATGAATAATTTCTCTGTCAATACTGCTTCCTGACTGCAATCTCATGTATTGTCTTTCCAGAGCAAAACCTGTCGAATAAGGCAAAAGGTATGAATGTCACACGACGTAGGCTTTTGTCAGGTTCGTTCTTTGGGATTATAACGGGAAAGGGAAAGATAACTAATATTTTATCTCTCTTAGGGGCCGAAATTGCCCCACCTCCCCCCCACCATCCGGAACGCAGCGCATCAAACCTGTTTCACCTGTGTTCACCACCACGGTAGTTGCAATCGCTTCTTGAGCATAATTATTATTTAAATGGAGAAAGATTGCAAAGTACTGCAGGGACCTGGGGGTACTTGTGCGTGAAATACAAAAGGATAGTGTTGTGTTTCTGTAAAGCATGCACTCCCATGTTCCGCCACCAGGGAGCTCATCCCCTGAAGTCCCAAGGGATCCCAGCATTCCTTGGGAGCACTGTATATAAGCTCCTCACTCTGGAGTATCTTAATAAAGACTGAGGTCACTATTACTGTGTGCAGTCTCATCTGTGTTAAGAACACAACAACTGGCGACGAGTATACGAATCCAACGCAAAGATGCAGCAAACTGTGGGCATCCTGGAGAAGTTCTTGGAGGGTGAGGACTGGGAAGCCTATGTCGAATGGCTAGACCAGTTATTTGTAGCCAACGAGCTGGATGGAGAAGGAAGCGCTGCAAAAAGGAGAGCGGTCCTCCTCACAATCTGCGGGGCACCGACCTACAGTCTCACGAAGAATCTTCTGGCTCTGATGAAACCCACAGATAAGTCGTATGAAGAGCTGTGTACACTGGTTCGGGAGCATCTTAACCTGAAGGAGAGCGTGCTGATGGCGAGGTATCGGTTCTACACGTGCCAGCGATCTGAAGGTCAGGAAGTGGCGAGCTACGTCGCTGAGCTAAGGCGACTTACAGGACAATGTGAGTTTGATGGCTACCTGGAGCAAATGCTCAGAGACTTTTTTGTACTGGGCATTGGCCGCGAGACCAGCCTACAATAACTTTTGACTGTACAGACACCGACCCTCAGTAAGCCCATTGCGATAGCACAGGCGCTTATGTCCACCAAACAAATGATAACACCAAACAAATCTCTCAGCACACAAGTGCTAGCAATGTTCATAAATTAACTGGAACTGTGTTTGCGAGTAGAAATGTACAGGGCAGAACCCACGAGTCTGCAACTGCCAGCAGGCCTCAGGTGACCCAGATGACTCAGAGTCTGCAACAAAGGATGAATACAAGGCATTTCACACCTTGTTGGCGTTGTGTAGGCTTCCATTCAGCCTATTCATGCTGCTTCAAAGGGTATGTTTGCAAGAGCTGTGGAACAATGGGGCACCTCCAACAAGCTTTCAAACAAGCTGCAAGCTCTGCAAAACCTGCTAACCACCACGTGGCAGAGGAAGATCGGTCCATGGTGGATCAAAGCAATTTTGAGCCTCAGAGAGAGGAGGCAGATGCTGAAGTACACGGGGTGCACGCATTTTCGATGAAATGTCCACCTATAATACTAAACTTAAAATTGAATGGCTTACCCGTAGCCATGGAACTGGACACTGGCGCTAGCCAATCCATCATGAGTAAAAAGATGTTTGAGAGACTGTGGTGCAACAAGGCACTCAGACCAGCCCTGAGCCCCATTCACACGAAACTGAGAACGTACACCAAAGAGCTCATCACTGTCCTGGGCAGCGCCATGGTCAAGGTCACCTACAAGGGAATGGTGCACGAACTGCCACTCTGGATTGTCCCGGGCGATGGCCCCACACTGCTTGGAAGGAGCTGGCTGGGCAAAATCCGCTGGAACTGGGATGACACCAGGCTCATGTGGAGACATTGTTGGTGGTATTTCTCGAACGACTTGAGGTGCTTACTGTACATGGTCCATGTCTCTGAGCCATACAGGAGGGCGGGTATTACTACAGCTCTGTAGACCATGAGCTTGGTGGCAGATTTGAGGGCTTGGTCTTCGAACACTCTTTTCCTCAGGTGGCCGAAGGCTGCACTGGCGCACTGGAGGCGATGTTGAATCTCGTCATCAATGTCTGCTCTTGTTGATAAGAGGCTCCTGAGGTATGGGAAATGGTCCACGATGTTCAGGGCCCACCGTGGAATTTGGTGACAAGATCCTACGAACCCTCTGGGAGGACAGACGCACCAAAATTAGTGTCCTCGACCAGGCCAACATCCCCAACATCGAAGCACTGACCACACTCGATCAGCTCCACTGGGCAGGCCACATTGTCCACATGCCAGACACAAGACTCCCAAAGCAAGCACTCTACTCGGAACTCCTTCACGGCAAACGAGCCAAAGGTGGGCAGAGGAAACATAACAAGGACACCCTCAAAGCCTCCCTGATAAAGTGCAACATCCCCACCGACACCTGGGAGTCCCTGGCCAAAGACCGCCCAAAGTGGAGGAAGTGCATCCGGGAGGGCGCTGAGCACCTCGAGTCTCATCGCCGAGAGCGTGCAGAAACCAAGCGCAGGCAGCGGAAAGAGCATGCAGCAAACCAGTCCCACCCACCCTTTCTATCAACGACTGTCTGTCCCACCTGTGACGGGGACTGTGGCTCTCATATTGGACTGTTCAGCCACCTAAGGACTCATTTTAAGAGTGGAAGCAAGTCTTCCTCGATTCCGAGGGACTGCCTCTGATGATGATAATATAGATTGTAAATAGTTGAGGACTGAGCACTGATCCCTGCGACACCCCACTAGTTACCGTTTGCAACCGGAAAATTACCCATTTAACCCGACTCTCTGTTTTCTGTTCATTAGCCAATCCTCTATCCATTATCCCCAACCCCGCATCTCAGACTGGGTACAGCAATGTTGAAATAAAAAGTACAGTTAATGACGTACAAATATTCGCTTTCAGAGCTCTCGAAGTTAAAGGATCAGTTGGCAGAAGCAGGTAATTCAGTCAATCAGTATTGCTAAACCACATCGGCCACATGCCCGACACGAGATTGCAAAAGCAAGCGATCCACACGGAACTCCTACACGGCAAGTGAGCTCCAGGTGGGCAGAGGAAACGTTACAAGGACACCCTCAAAGCCTCCCTTCATAAAGTGCAACATCCCCACCGACACCTGGGAGTCTCTGGCCATTATCTCCAATTCTCTTTGATTTTGTAAAAATTGGCTGTGGCTTGACCAACCTTAAAGTTGACCAAATTTTATGTGCCCTGTGAAGCCAACAGGACATTCTGAGGCATAAAATGAAAATAACGACAGCTGTGGCTGAATGTTATTCATCAGAGATAAGGCGAGTAGCTAGCCTTCAGATCTTGAGTGCTGTACAGACATTAAGTTTCCTGTTTTGAGGCCCAGTGATTGTGTCTAGTTGATTGATAAGAAGAACATAAGAAATAGGAGCAGGAGTAGGCCATACGGCCCCTCGAGCCTGCTCCATTATTTAGTATGATCATGGCTGATCCGATCATGGACTCAGCTCCACTTCCCCACCTGCTCCCCATAACCCCTTATTCCCTTATCGTTTAAGAAATTGTCTATCTCTGTCTTAAATTTATTCAATGTCCCAGCTTCCACAGCTCTCTGAAGCAGTGAATTCCACAGATTTACAACCCTCTGAGAGAAGAAATTCCTCCTCATCTCAGTTTTAAATGGGCGGCCCCTTATTGTGAGACTGTGCCCCCTAGTTCTAGTCTCCCCCCTCAGTGGAAACATCCTCTCTGCATCAACCTTCTCAAGCCCCCTCATAATCTTATACGTTTCAATATTCAATAAGATCACCTCTCATTCTTCTGAACTCCAATGAGTAGAGGCCCAACCTCCTCAACCTTTCCTCATAAGTCAACCCCCTCATCTCTGGAATCAGCCCAGTGAACCTGTTCTGAACAATGCAAGTATATCCTTTTGTAGCGTAGAAGCAGCATGGAGCCCCGACCTGCGAGAGACCATCAGTGACAGGTCTGGGCCTTAAAAGGAACTACGTGTGGAGGCCCAGGAGCAGCGTGGAGGCGTACTATGGCAAGGTACAGCGCGAGCTGGTGCAGGAGGACAACGGCAGCGAAGAGTGACGTCAGCAGGTCCAGGTCGGTGATTGGAGCGTGGGCAGGTACAGCGGGAGCGGCGTGAAACTGTGGAGGGACGTGATTGGGGCCCAGCGGAGGTGAGGGCCCAGGGGCAGCACGGGCCCAGCCCACACTGTGCGATGTGTGCGCACTGGGTCCGTGCAGCAGAGCTGGTCTCCAGTCATCTTGGTTAACCCTTGCCACTGGACCAAGACCTCGCTCTGTCAAGCCCGTGTGCTGGCTGGTGTGCAACGGTCACCCCACGTTACAAAAATCCACGCACAGGCATCTTCCACCCGTGAACTCATCCTTTTTTGGGAGTGGAAGCAAGTCATCCTCGTTTCGAGGGCCTGCCTATATTGATGATGATCCTTTCATAAGTATGGAAACCAAAACTGCACGCGGATTCCAGATGTGGCCTCACCAATACCCTGTATAACTGTAGCAGGACTTTCCTGCTTTTATACTCCATCCCCTTTGCAATAAAGGCCAAGATTCCATTGGACTTCCTGATCATAAGAAGAGATTAATAAGTAGATTACGCCTATCAAATGGGACATGTACATGTTAAGGGGCTGCTCAGCTTTGCGGGTATAAAGCGCCCTGCGAAAAGACACCCGTGGCTGCTGCAGTGGGGGTCAACTTGGTCAGTTGCCAGTTAAAGAGCCACATCTAGTCACAGCCAATCAGGCCACTCGCTGATGTGACCTTAGTGAAAGGTGGAGCAGGATTCTTAAGTTAGTGATACCAATTACCAAGTGAATCAAAGAAGCCGATTAGGCACTTTAAAAGTGCTTGAATGGTTGAAGGGTAATATGAACTTTTAGGTCCAATTTTTGAATATATAATTCTCATTATCCTCATCACACAAGATAGTCAGAACTGTAAAGTGAAAGGTAAAAACCTTTCCTTTTGCAGTGTCACTTAGCAATAATTTTTTCCCCCCGTTCTATTTACCCATAATCATACAACCCTCAGCACCTCTTCCTTGTTCATCAATGCAACTCACGGCAGAATCTTCGCCAGTCAAATTCCACCACAATTTCTCACTTTAAGAACATCAGAGAGGAGCAGGAGTCGGCCATTCGGCCCCTCGAGCCTGCGCCGCCATTCAATAAGATCACGGCTGATCTGATCATGAACTCAGCTCCACTTCCCCGCCCGCTCCCCATAACCCTTCACTTCCTTATCGCTCAACAATCTGTCTATCTCCACCTTAAATATATTCAATGACCCAGCCTCCACAGCTCTCTGGGACAGAGAATTCCACAGACTCATGAGAAGAAATTCCTCCTCACCTCCGTCTTAAATGGGCGACCACTTATTCTGAGACTATGCCCCCTAGTTACAGACTCCCCCACGAGGAGGAAACATCCTCTCTGCATCTACCCTGTCGAGCCCCCTCATTATCTTACACGTTTCAATAAGATCACCTCTCATTCTTCTAAACTGCAATGAGTATAGGCCTAACCTGCTCAACCTTTCTTCATAAGACAACCCCTTCATCTCCAGAACCAAATTTCTGAACCTTCTCTGAACAGCCTCCAATGCAAGTATATCCTTCCTTAAATACGGAGACCAAAACTGTACGCAGTACTCCAGGTGTAGCCTCACCAATATCCTGTACCCTTCATAATTCTGAGCAGATTTGTCACATCTATCATCAGCCATCAATGATTATTGTAGCTCACTTGCAATCTCATAATCTAAACATCTATTTTGTCTTCCTTTAGAGTACAAAGGACAGTTGCAAACTTGCAGTAAATATAACATTGCCCACATTGGGCACAATTCCACAAACGCAGAGAGATTACAAAGTGCTGCAGTACAGAGGGACCTGGGGGTCCTTGTGCATGAAACGCAAAGAGTTAGTATGCAGGTAAAGCAAGTGATCAGGAAGGCCAAGGGATTGTTGGCCTTTAGTGCAAGGGGAATAGAGTATAAAAGCAGAGAAGACCTGCTACAACTGTACAGGGTATTGGCGAGGCCACACCTGGAGTACTGCGTACAGTTCTGGTCTCTGTATTTAAGGAAGGATATATTTGCATTGAAGACTGTTCAGAGAAGGTTCACTCGGTTGATTCCGGAGATGAGGGGATTGACTTATGAAGAAAGGTTGAGCAGGTTGAGCAGGTTGGGCCTCTACTCATTGGAGTTCAGAAGAATGAGAGGTGATCTTATCGAAACATATAAGATAATGAGTGGGCTCGACAAGATGGATGCAGAGAGGATATTTCCACTGACAGGAGAGACTAGAACTAGGCGACATAGTCTCATAATAAGGGACCGCTCATTTCAAACTGCGATGAGGAGGAATTCCTTCTCGTGAATCTGTGGAATTCTCTGCCCCAGAGAGCTGTGGAGGCTGGGTCATTGAATATATTTAAGGTGGTGCTAGACAGATTTTTGAGCGATAAGGGAGTGAAGGGTTATGGGGAGCGGGCGGGGAAGTGGAGCTGAGTCCATGATCAGATCAGCCATGATCTTATTGAATGGCGGAGCGGGCTCGAGGGGCCAAATGGCCGACTCCTGCTCCTATTTCTTATGATCTGATGTTATTATACGTCCCGTCCACTTTTCCCCTGAATTGACTTCAGTGCAAAGGACGACCAAGTGTTAGAAATCACCAAAACTATTCTCCATTTTCACACAACCTTCGGGCCAGAAAACCACCTGAACCCTTCCACTTTTTTCTCCCAATTCTCTTTCAGAGGAGGAATCAGAAGAGAATGAAGCAGGTCAGATCAAATGGGCCCTTCTGGCAGAGCAGGCCCGACAACCTGTTCATTCGACAGGTTGAGGGATGATCTCGGAGTTACTGAGCTTACGGAGTGACAGACGCCTGTTCAATGCGTCCGACTTCTCGAGATTCATGGATTACACGGCTCGGGAGATGGTTATCCCGCTGTTTCAGGAATTCCTCTTGGAAAATTTGCAACTGACATTAAAATCGACCGTGTGGTTGATAACGAAGAAGAAAGCTGCAGACTGCAGGAAGATATCAAACAACTGGTCGGGTGGGCAGAGCAGTGGCAAATACAGTTCAATCCGGAGAAGTGTGAGGTCATGCAATTGGTGAGGGCTAACCAGGAAAGGGAATACACGTTAAATGGTAGGACACTGAGAAGTGTAGAGGAACAAAGGGACCTGGGAGTGCAGGTCCACAGATCCCTGAAGGGAGCAGGCCAGGTGGATAAGGTGATTTCGAAGACACACGGGATACTTGCCTTTATTAGCCGAGGCGTGGAATACAAAAGCAGAGAGGTTATGCTTGAACTGTAAAAACACTGTTTCGGCCACAGCTGGAGTACTGCGTGCACAGTTCTGGTCACTGCATTACAGGCAGGACATGATTGCACTGGAGAGGGTGCAGAGGATGCTGCCTGGAATGGAGAATCTTAGTTATGAGGACAGATTGGATAGGCTGGGTTTGTTCTCATTGGAACAGAGGAAGTTGAGAGGAGACCTCATTGATGTGTACAAAATATTGAGGGACCTGGACATAGTGGATAGTGAGGGTCTATTTGCATTGGTGGAGGGGGCTATTATGAGGGGGCATAGTTTTAAGGTGGTTGGTGGAAGGCTGAGAGGGGATTTGAGGAGGGGGGTTTCAGTACACAGAGGGTTGTGGGGATCTGGAACTCGCTGCCTGGAAGAGTGGTGGATGCAGAAACCCTCACCACTTTTAAGAGATGGTTGGATGGGCACTTAAAGTGCAGTAACCTGCAGGGTTAATGACCTAGAGCTGGTAATTGGGATTAGACTGGATGACCTTTTGTTGGATGGCGCAGATATAATGGTAAGTACTGCAGGGAATCGAATACGGCCAGGGTGATCTCCTGGATCGCCCGGGTGGGTCGGAGAGGAATTTTCCCAGATTTTTTTCTCCCTAAATTGGCCTGGGTTTTTATCTGGTTTTTGCCTCTCCCAGGAGATCACACGACTCCGGTTGGGGTGGAGTGTAGAATGTTTCAGTATAAGTGGTGTCACAGTTGTGTGAGGCGGACTGGTTGGGCTGGGTGCTCTTTGCCTTTCCGTCATTGTTCATAGGTTTATATGTAACCTTCAGGGCTGCTGACCGAGGGCCGTGCGGCTCTTTGTCGGCCGGCGCGGACACGATGGGCCGGAATGGCCTCCTTCTGCGCTGTAAATTTTTATGTGTCTATGTTTTATCCCTCTGCTTGTTTCAAGATTCCCTCCACTGCTGTGTTGCTGTATTTTTGCTCCTTGGGGTCTTCCAGATCAACAAGCTCCTCACCTTACCACGTATCTTCCCCACTCTGTGCACATAGCTCAAGATGTTCATCGGATAGAAAAATAACCGGTCAAAATTTTGTGTTTTCATTTTCAGCACTGAAAAAACAGATTAATGCGTTGGGTGAGTTGGGATATTTGCAAAACTTTGGAGACATTACTTGTTCCATTCTGTGACAATGTTTTGACGGACTTGAACCAACTTGTAAAACAGCGCAAACTCCTGCATAAGAACAAAATGAATAGGAGCAGGAGTCGGCCATTTGGCCCCTCGAGCCTGCTCCGCCATTCAATATGATCATGGCTGATCTGATCATGGACTCAGCTCCACTTCCCGCCTGCTCCCCATAACTTGTAACTGATAGAATAGATAAGGGAGAACCAGTGGATGTAGTGTATTTAGATTTTCAGAAGGCCTTTGATAAAGTCCCACATAAGAGGTTTGTGTACAAAATTAAAGCACATAGGATTGGGGGTAATGTATTGGCATGGATTGAAAATTGGTTAGCTGACAGCAAACAGAGAGTAGGAATAAATGGCTCTTTTTCGCAGTGGTGGGCAGTGACTAGTGGGGTACCACAGGGATCAGTGCTGGGGCCCCAGCTATTCACAATCTATATAAATGATTTGGATGAGGGAACCAAAATGTAATATTTCCAAGTTTGCTGATGACACAAAACTAGGTGGGATTGTGAGTTGTGAGGAGGATGCAGAGATGCTGCAAGGTGATTTAGATGGGTTGAGTGAGTGGGCAAACACATGGCAGATACAGTATAACGTGGATAAATGTGAAGTTATCCACTTTGGTAGGAAAAACATAAGGACAAAGTATTATTTAAATGGTGATGGCTTGTGAAGTGTCGATGTACAGAGGGACCTGGTGTCCTTGTACACCAGTCATTGAAAGCAAACCTGCAGGTGCAGCAAGCAGTTAGGAAGGCAAATGGTATGTTGGCCTTCATTGCAAGAGGGTTTGAGTACATGAGCAAGGATGTCTTACTACAGTTATACAGGGCCTTGGTGAGACCGCACCTGGAGTATTGTGTGCAGTTTTGGTCTCCTTACCTAAGAAAGGATATACTTGTCATAGAGGGAGTGCAGCGAAGGTTCACCAGACTGATTCCTGGGATGGCAGGACTATCGTATGAGGAGAGATTGGGTCGACTCCGCCTGTATTCACTAGAGTTTAGAAGAATGAGAGGGGATCTCATTGAAACGTATAAAATTCTGACGGGGTTGGACAAACTGGATGCGGGGAGTATGTTTCCCCTGGCTGGGAAGTCTAGAACAAGGGGTCACTGTTATATATGTAAACCTGTATATACCTTGTATAGCTACCATAGGGCTCATTCCCTGGATCCCAAGGGATCCCACAATTCCTTGGGAGCACAGTTACTTAAGGAGGCCTCACAGGCTGGAGAGACACTCTGGAGACCTACACTAAAAGAGTAAAGTCACACTTTACTTTGAGCTCACAGTATCCACTCAGACTCTTTAATCATACATAACAACTGGCGACGAATAACATATGACAAACCCAATGATGCAGAGAACAGTGGGCATCCTGGAGAAAACATATTCCAGAGAAACATGGAAAGCTTACTGAAATCGGTCCCATGCACGGTAGGTTGGGACACAGTCGAGCTTCTGCAGAACCGGGAGGAGGTTCTGAATCGACTCAATCGCATGAGGCTCAGGTTAAAATGCTCGAAGTGTGTTTTCCTGGCACCTGAAGTGGAGTTCCTGGAGTTCCTGGGGAGAAGAATCGTGGCGGACGGCATCAGGCCCATCGATTCGAAGATGGAGGCAATCAAGAACACACCAAGGCCACAGAACGTGACGGAGCTGTGGTTGTTTGTTGGACTCTTGAACTACTTTCGGAACTTCTGACCAGGTCTCAGCACACTGTTAGAGCCACTACACGCCTTACTGCATAAGGTAGACGAACAGGTTTGGGGCAAAAGCCAAGAAAATGCCTTTGTAAAAGCTAGAAAATTGTTATGCACAAACAAATTACTTCTGTTGTATGATCCATGTAAGCGTTTGGTACTAGCATGTGGTACGGGGTCGGGTGTGTATTGCAACAAGCTAATGAATCTGGGAAATTGCAACCCGTTGCTTATACATCCAGGAACCTGTCTAAGGCTGAGAGGGCCGACAGCATGATTGAAAAAGAAGCGTTAGTGTGTGTTTATGGGGTAAAGAAAATACATCAATATCTGTTTTGGCTAAAATTTGAATTGGAAACTGGCCATAAGCCACTTATATTCCTGTTTTCCGAGAGTAAGGGGATAAATACCAATGCATCGGCCCGCATCCAGAGATGGGCGCTCACTTTGTCCGCATACAACTACGCCATCCGCCACAGGACAGGCACAGAAAACTGTGCCGATGCTCTCAGTAGGCTGCCATTGCCCACCACGGGGGTGGAGATGGCACAGCCCGCAGATTTAGTCATGGTAATAGAAGCATTCAAGAATGAGAAATCACCTGTTACCGCCCGACAGATTAGAACCTGGCTGAGCCAAGACCCCTTACTGTCCTTAGTAAAAAACTGTGTGCTTCACGGGAGCTGGTCCAGTGTCCCAGTGGAAATGCAGGAAGAGATAAAGCCGTACCAGCGACGCAAAGATAAAATGTCTGTACAGGCAGACTGCCTTCTGTGGGGCAATCGAATCGTGGTCCCCAAGAAGGGCAGAGACACCTTCATCAATGACCTCCACAGTACCCAGCAGGCATCGTAATGATGAAAGCGATAGCCAGATCCCACGTGTGGTGAACCGGTATCGATGCGGACTTAGAGTCCTGCGTTCACAGATGTAAACATGCTCGCAGTTAAGCAATGCACCCAGGGAGCCGCCATTAAGTTTATGATCTTGGCCCTTGAAACCGTGATCCAGGGTCCATATCGACTATGCAGGCCCGTTCTTGGGTAAAATGTTCCTTGTGGTTGTAGATGCGTACCCCAAATGGATTGAATGTGAGATAACGTCGGCTAGCTCATCCGCTGCCACTATAGAAAGCCTACGGGCGATGTTTGCCACTCACGGCCTGCCTGATGTCCTTGTGAGCGACAACAGGTCATGTTTCACCAGTGCCGAGTTCAAAGAGTTCATGAGCCGTAACGGGATCAAACATGTCACATCTGCCCCATTCAAACCAGCATCCAATGGTCAGCCAGAGAGAGCAGTGCAAACAATCAAACAAGGCTTCAAGATGGTAACTGAAGGCTCACTGCAGACTCGCCTATCCGAGTCCTGTTTAGCTACCGCACGAGACCCCACTCACTCACTGGGATCCCACCTGCTGAACTGCTCATGAAAAGAGCATTTAAGACAAGTCTCTCGTTAGTTCACCCTGATCTACATGAACAGGTAGAGAGCAGGCGGCTTCAACAAAGGGCATACCATGATACCGCAAATGTGTTACGCGAGATTGAAGTCAATGATCCTGTATTTGTATTAAATTATGGACAAGGTCCCAAGTGGCTTCCCGGCACTGTCATGGCCAAAGAGGGGAGCAGGGTGTTTCGGGTCAAACTTTCAAATGGACTTATTCACCGGAAACACTTGGACCAAATCAAACTCAGATTCACGGACTATCCTGAGCAACCCACCTTGGACCCTACCTTTTTTGATCCCCCAACACACACACCAGTGGCAACCGGCACCACGGTTGACCACGAAGCAGAACCCATCATCCACAGCAGCCCTGCAGGGCCCAACACACCAGGTAGCCCAGCAAGGCCAGCTGCACAGCAGCCCAGCGAGGGCCCAACAAATGATTCAACAACACCAGCTTTCACACTGAGACAATCAACCAGGGCAAGAAGGGTCCCAGATCGACTCACATTGTAAATAGTTACACTATTGACATTGGAGGGAATATTGTTATATAAGTAAACCTGTATATACCAGAGGGCTCATTCCCTGGAGTCGCAAGGGATCCCACGATTCCTTGGGAGCACACGTATTTAAGGAGGCTTCACAGGTTGGAGAGGCACTCTGGAGACCTGCAATAAAAGACTAAGGTCACACTTTACATGTGGCTCACAGTGTTCAGTCTGACTCTTTCTCCATACATAACAGTCACAGTCACAGTAGAAAATTTAGGAGCGAGATGAGGAGAAATGTTCTCACTCAGAGAGTGGTGAACCTGTGGAATTCTCTCCCACAGAAGGCTGTGGAGGCCAAGTCACTGAATGTATTTAAGAGGGAGATAGATAGATTTCTAGAAACAAAAGGCATCAAGGGGTTTGGGGGAAAAGTGGGAATATGGTGTTGAGATAGAGGATCAGCCATGATCATATTGAATGGTGGTGCAGACTCGAGGAGCCGAATGTCCTACTACTGCTCCTATTTTCTCTGTTTCTACGTTAACCCATGACTCCCTTATCGTTTAAAAATCTGTCTATCTACATCTTAAGTGTATTCAATGAACATCCTACACATCTCTCTGAGGGAGAGTCTTAATCCAGAGACTTAAACATAAAATTCTTGGATGATACTCCAGTACAGTACTGAGGGAGAACCGCACTGTCGGAGGGGCAGTACTGAGGGAGTGCCGCACTGTCGGAGGGGCAGTACTGAGGGAGTGCCGCACTGTCGGAGGGGCAGTACTGAGGGAGTGCCGCACTGTCGGAGGGGCAGTACTGAGGGAGTGCCGCACTGTCGGAGGGGCCGTCTTTTGGATGAAGCGTTAAACCGAGGCCCTGTCTCCTCTCCCAGGTGGATGTAAAACATCACCAGTGTCCTGGGGCCTATATTTATCCTTCAATCAACATAACAAAAACAGATTATCTGGGTCATTATCACATTGCTGTGTGTGGGAGCTTGCTGTGCGCAAATTGTCTTCCCTGTTTCCCACATTACAACAGTGACTACACTTCAAAAGATAGTTCATTGGCTGCACAGCGCTTTAGACATGCAGCGATCGTGAACGGAGAATATAGCAATGCAAAGTTTTCTTTTTCCCACACAGTTGAAAAGGCAAAGGAAGGTAAGCTTTCAAACTATTATAATAAGAACATAAGAAATAGGAGCAGGAGTCGGCCATTCGGCCCCTCTAGCCTGCTCCGCCATTCAATACGATCACGGCTGATCTGATCATGGACTCAGCTCCACTTCCCCACCTGCTCCCCATAACCCCTTATCCCCTTATCGGTTAAGAAACTGTCTATTTCTGTCTTAAATTTATTCAATGACCTGGCTTCCATAGCTCTCTGGGGCAGTGAATTCCACAGATTTACAATCCTCTGAGAGAAGACATTTCTCCTCATCTCAGTTTTAAATGGGCAGTCCCTTATTCTAAGACCATGCCCCCTAGTTCTAGTCTCCCCCATCAGTGGAAACATCCTCTCTGCATCCATCTTGTCAAGCCCCCTCATAATCTTATACGTTTCGATAAGATCACCTCTCATTCTTCTGAATTCCAATGAGTAGAGGCCCAACCTACTCAACCTTTCCTCATAAGTCAACCCCCTCATCCCTGGAATCAGCCGAGTGAACCTTCTCTGAACTGCCTCCAAAGCAAGTATATCCTTTCTTAAATATGGAAACCAAAACTACACGCAGTATTCCAGGTGTGGCCTCACCAATACCCTGTATAACTGCAGCAAGACTTCCCTGCTTTTATACTCCATCCCCTTTGCAACATTCCCTTGGCCTTCCTGATCACTTGCTGTATCTGCATACTATGCTTTTGTGTTCCATGCACAAGTACCCCCAGGTCCCGCTGCACTGCAGCACTTTGCAATCTTTCTCCATTTAAATAATAACTTGCTCTTTGAACCATTATAGAGTCATTATTCCTTGGAATACTTTACAGCTCTTGCCTATATACAATACGAGGTCTAAATTTACTCAATTTTGATTTTCCGTCTCAGTCTCAATGTCAACCGCGAGGGTCATGGAGCCTCCTGCTCAAGTTCAGCTGCCCTCAAAAGTTTGTCGCCATGCTCTGCCTGCTCCACGACGACATACAGGCCGTGATCCTGAGCAATGGATCCACCACAGACACAATCCACGACCGGACCGGGGTCAAGGCAGTGTCACCGTGCTGGTTCGCTTCTCGATCGTCCTCGCTGCAATGCTCCATCTCACCCTCAATAAGCTTGCCCCGCTGAAGTGGAGCTAAATTATAGGACAAGCAGGAATCTGTTCAACCTCCTTCGCCTCCAGGCGAGATCCAACGTCGTCCCAGCCTCTGCCGTTGAACGACAGTACGCGGACAATCGTTGCTTCTGTGCATACTCGGAGATTGAACTCCAAGCCATAGTCAACATCTTCACCGAGGCGTACGAAAGCATGGGCCGTACACTAAACATCCGTAAGACAAAGGTCCTCCACCAACCTGTCCTCGCCGCACAGCACTGCCCCCCAGTCATCAAGATCCCCGGCGCGGCCCTGGACACCGTGGACCATTTCCCATACCTCGGGAGCCTATTATCAGCAAGGGCAGACATCGACGCTGAGGTTCAACACCGCCTCCAGTGCGCCAGCACAGCCTTTCGCCACCTGAGGAAAAGAGTGTTTGAAGACCAGGCCCTCAAACCTACCTCCCAGCTCATGGTCTACAGGGCTGTAGTAATACCCGCCCTCCTGTATGGCTCAGAGACATGGACCATGTACAGTAGACATCTCAAATCGCTGGAGAAATACCACCAACGATGCCTCCGCGAGATCCTGCAAATCCCCCGGGAGGACAGACCCACCAACATTAGCGTCCTCGACCAGGCCAACAGCCCCAGCATTGAAGCACTGACCACACTTGATCAGCTCCGCTGGGCAGGCCACGTTGTCCACATGCCAGACACAAGACTCCCAAAGCAAGCGCTCTACTCGGAACTCCTTCATGGCAAACGAGCCAAAGGTGGGCAGAGGAAACGTTACAAGGACACCCTCAAAGCCTCCCGGATAAAGTGCAACATCCCCACCGACACCTGGGAATCCCTGGCCAAAGACCGCCCTAAGTGGAGGAAGTGCATCCGGGAGGGCACTGAGCACCTCGAGTCTCGTTGCCGAGAGCATGCAGAAAGCAAGCGCAGGCAGCGGAAGGAGCGTGCGGCAAACCAGTCCCACCCTCCCCTTCCCTCAACCACTGTCTGTCTCACCTGTGACAGGGACTGTGGCTCTTGTATTGGTCTGTTCAGTCACCTGAGGACTGAGAATACCCTTCCTTTCCTTTGCTCTCTTTCTTTCCATCTTTCCCTCCCTCCCTCTTTCCTCTTTCTTTCTTTCACTCTCCTTCCTTTTTCTATCCTCCCTTCTGTTCTCTTTTCATTATTTCTTTGTTCTTTCTCATCAACGCCATAAAACCGTTTGCTCTTTGTGCAGCTGCCGGGGATGAAAGCCATGCGTCTCAGCCCGAATATTTTGGAAAGGTGATACTTTTTCCATTTTTCACACAGATGAAATGGTACTTGAGGAACTAAGAGGTAAAATGTCGTTTGTCCACAAGGTGTTTTGAAGCAGCCCCACTTTACAATAGTTCTAACGCTGGGAGTGATTACTGTACTGAACAGATGACTGAGTCAGGGACGGGCCCCTTGGTCGGAGTTCCAGCAATGCTTTTATTAAAGTCACAACACCAGCGGCAGGGCGGGGCCATAAAAGGAGCAGCAAGCAGCGGCTCGGGAGCAGTGTGGGGGCCCCGAGGAGCAGTGTGGGGGGCTCCAGGGAGCAGTGTGGGGGCTCCGGGGAGCAGTGTGGGGGCCCCGGGGAGCAGTGTGGGGGCCCCGGGGAGCAGTGTGGGGGCCCCCGGGGAGCAGTGTGGGGGCCCCAGGGAGCAGTGTGGGGGGGGGCCCCGGGGAGCAGTGTGGGGGCCCCGGGGAGCAGTGTGGGGGGCCCCGGGGAGCAGTGTGGGGGGCCCCGGGGAGCAGTGTGGGGGCTCCGGGAGCAGTGTGGGGGGGCCCCGCGGAGCAGTGTGGGGGCCCCGGGGAGCAGTGTGGGGGCCCCGGGAGCAGTGTGGGGGCCCCGGGGAGCAGTGTGGGGGGCCCCGGGGAGCAGTGTGGGGGTCCCGGGGAGCAGTGTGGGGGCCCCGGGGAGCAGCGTGAGGGCCCCAGGGAGCAGTGTGGGGGCCCCCGGGGAGCAGTGTGAGGGCCCCAGGGAGCAGTGTGGGGGGGCCCCAGGGAGCAGTGTGAGGGCCCCGGGAAGCAGTGTGGGGGGCCCGGGGAGCAGTGTGGGGGTCTCCAGGAGCAGCGTGGGGGCTCCGGGAGCAGTGTGGGGGGCCTCGGGGAGCAGCGTGGGGGCTCCGGGAGCAGTGTGGGAGGCCCGGGGAGCAGTGTGGGGGGCCCCGGGGAGCAGTGTGGGGGGCCCGGGGAGCAGTGTGGGGGGCTCCGGGAGCAGTGTGGGGGGCCCCGGGGAGCAGTGTGGGGGCTCCGGGAGCAGCGTGGGGGCTCCGGGAGCAGTGTGGGGGGCCCCGGGGAGCAGTGTGGATGGCCCGGGGAGCAGTGTGGGGGGCCCCGGGGAGCAGTGTGGGGGCCCCGGGGAGCAGTGTGGGGGACCCCAGGGAGCAGTGTGGGGGGCTCCGGGAGCAGTGTGGGGGGCCCGGGGAGCAGTGTGGGGGCTCCGGGAGCAGTGTGGGGGGCTCAGGGAGCAGTGTGGGGGGCTCAGGGAGCAGTGTGGGGGGCCCGGGGAGCAGTGTGGGGGGCTCCGGGAGCAGCGTGGGGGCTCCGGGAGCAGTGTGGGGGGCCCGGGGAGCAGTGTGAGGGCCCCGGGAAGCAGTGTGGGGGGCCCGGGGAGCAGTGTGGGGGGCTCCGGGAGCAGCGTGGGGGCTCCGGGAGCAGTGTGGGAGGCCCGGGGAGCAGTGTGGGGGGCCCCGGGGAGCAGTGTGGGGGGCTCCGGGAGCAGTGTGGGGGCCCTGGAGGAACAGCGTGGGACAGGCCACGACAGGGGGAAGCACGAGCTGGTACAGGTGGATGACGGCAGCAAAGAGTGAGGTCATCAAGGTCCAGGTCGGTGATTGGAGCATGGGCAGATACAGCAGGAGCGGCGAGGTCTGGGCGAAGGTGCGGCGACAGACTGTGGAGGGACGTGATCGGGGCCCAGGAGAGGCGTGAGTTCGGGGCCCGGGGCCCAGCGGCAGCACGGGCCCAGCCCAGACTGCGATGTGTGAGCGCACTGGGTCCGTGCAGCAGAGCTGGTCTCCAGTGGTCCTGGTTAACCCTTGCCCCTGGACCAAGACCTCGCTCTGTCAAGCCCCCTGTGGTGGCTGGTGTGCAACGGTCACCCCACGTTAAAACAATCCACACACAGGTATCTTCCACCCTTCAGGATGTAGTTCGGGATCTGAGAGGTGGGTGCCGGAGGGACTGGAGTTTGTCATCACCCCAATCAACCAAATTTTAATTTGAACCATGTCCAAACTGTAATTAGTTTAGGTTTAAGATTTAGTGACTTTTAGCCAGGGGGCACTTGATTCCTGATACAACTCAAACTAGACGTAGTTCAGGACCTGGAATATTAGGCCCTTCAGTGAAACACCTGGGAACTCATCCCTTTTGGTGTGGAAGTGCATCATCCTCGATTCGAGGGACTGCCTATGGATCGTATTAAAGTTAATACACAGACCTGCACCCAGTAAAAGCACACACACCCTGCTGTGTAAAACAAACACATACACTTCAACACACAATCTGACCTATCGAAACAGGCCCCGATCGCGAAACACCCGCATCGAAAACTTCCCCTGAAAACCCCACGCTATTGGTTGGGAGAAGCCACGATACCCCCTCACACCGTGGCTGTGATCTCAAAAGATGCGTGTGCAGGGATGGTGCCCACGGATTCGATGGCTTACTCGCTGCTTCTCCTGATGAAAATGTGTCTCTTCTGGTTTCTTCTCTCCATCCCATACGGAGGGCTTGTGGGGGCGAGGCAAGAGAGCAAGAGAGCGATGTGTGGCCACATGGCCCCTTTTATATCCCAGTACTGTCTGTCCTTTCAGGCTCAATACAGTTTATGTTGAGGCTTCCTGTGGGTGTGTCTTAGAAATATAGAAACATAAGAAATTCACAGCGCAGAAGGAGGCCATTCCGGACCATCGTGTCCGCGCCGGCCGACAAAGAGCCGCACGGCCCTCGGTCAGCAGCCCTGAAGGTTACATATAAACCTATGAACAATGACGGAAAGGCAAAGAGCACCCAGCCCAACCAGTCCGCCTCACACAACTGCGACACCCCTTATACTGAAACATTCTACACTCCACCCCAACCGGAGCCATGTGATCTCCTGGGAGAGGCAAAAACCAGATAAAAACCCAGGCCAATTTAGGGAGAAAAAATCTGGGAAAATTCCTCTCCGACCCATCCAGGCGATCGACACTAGTTCAGGAGATCACCCTGGCCGTATTCTATTCCCTGCAGTACTTCCCATTATATCTGCTCTGTCCAACAAAAGGTCATCCAGTCTAATCCCAATTACCAGCTCTAGGTCCGTAACCCTGCAGGTTACTACACTTTAAGTGCCCATCCAACCATCTCTTAAAAGTGGTGAGGGTTTCTGCATCCACCACTTTTCCAGGCAGCGAGTTCCAGATCCCCACAACCCTCTGTATAAAGAAGCCCCGCTCAAATCCCCTCTAAACCTTCCACCAACCACCTTAAAACTATGCCCCCTCGTAATAGACCCCTCCAGCAATGGAAATAGACCCTTCCTATCCACTATGTCCAGGCCCCTCAATATTTTGTACACCTCAATGAGATCTCCTCTCAGCCTCCTCTGTTCCAATGAGAACAAACCCAGCCTATCCAATCTGTCCTCATAACTAAGATTCTCCATTCCAGGCAGCATCCTAGTAAATCTTCTTTTGGCCCAATAAAGCTTCCTTGTTTTCGAGGCTTCCTGTGTTTGAGTCCAGTGATGGGTTTTCGCTTCTGACCGGTCTGGGCTTAATGGTTTTCTCATCCAGGTACTGGCTCGATCACTGATCATTTCACCTGACGAGTTCACGTTGCTTAACGATGGAATCTCCATTTGCTCATCACCTGTGATGAATTCCCTTAGCCTGGCCATTACCTTCCCAGAACCCCTGCCCATCATTCTAAGTTCAACATGGAGGAGCTCTTGGGCCCCTCCCACAAACAGCTTCCAGCTTTTTCTGAGGTGAGAAAAATATTAAAATGCAATGTCCAGACAATGTCCAATAAACCCTTGGGGATTCGATGCTCAAACCGTTATCTGCATTTTAAGTTTCCAATGTTCACTTGTGAAGTTCGCTTGTTTATAAGCATCTCTTTACTTTTTCTAGGCCTGACATTAAACTGTTTTTGTTTTTTTGGTTGCTACTAGACGGGCGATTTATTAATGGCCCATAAATTGTGGTTTGTGGCATCCTTCGGACCAACATCTTCTGTCACAAAAAAAATCTACGAAAACTACTAGTTGGTCCCGGAGGAGCATAAGGTTCAAGTTGGAGGCCTCCATTTTCTGCGCAGTGCACTGGGGAGATGCCTCCCATGTCCGTAGACATCTGCTGGAATCACGTGGGCCTGGATTTACTTTCTAGGATATTTAAACTTTTTTGACCTCATCCAGATGTGTTAAGAACATAAGAAATAGGAGCAGGAGTAGGCCATTCGGCCCCTCAAGTCTGCTCCACCATTTAATATCACAGCTGATCTGATCATGGACTCAGCTCCACTTCCCCGCCTGCTCCCCATAACCCTTCACTCCCTTATCGCTCAAAAATCTGTCGATATATTCAATGACCTAGCCTCCACAGCTCTCTGGGGCAGAGAATTCCACAGATTTACAACCCTCTGAGAGAAGAAATTTCTCCTCATCTCAGATCTAAATGGGTGGCCCCTTATTCTAAGACTATGTCCCCAAGTTTAAGTTTCCCCTATGAATGGAAATATCCTCTCTGCATCCACCTTGTCGAGCCCCCTCATTATCTTATGTTTCAATAAGATTCTTCTGAACTCCAATGAGTATAGGCCCAACCTACTCAACCTATCCTCATAAGTCAACCCCCTCATCCCCGGAATCAACCGAGCGAACCTTCTCTGAACTGCCTCCAATGCAAGTGTATCCTTTCTTAAATACGGAGACCAAAACTGCACGCAGTACTCCAGGTGTGGCCTCACCAATACACTGTATAGTTGTAGCAGGACTTCTCTGCTTTTATACTCTATCCCCCTTGCAATAAAGGCCGACATTCCCTTGGCCTTCCTGATCACTTGCTGTACCTGCATTTTTTTTGTTTCATGCACAAGGCCCGCCAGGTCCCTCTGAACTGCAACACTTTTGCAATTTTTCACCATTTAAATTATAATTTGCTTTTCTATTATTTTTCTGACAAAGTGGATAACCTCACACTTTCCCACATTATACTCCATCTGCCAAATTCTGGCCTACTCACTGAGCTTGTGTATATCCCTTTGCAGTTTTTTTGTGTCCTCCTCATGATTGGCTTTCCCACCCATCTTTGTATCATCAGCAAACTTGGCTACATTACACTTGGTCCCTTCATCCAAGTCATTAATCGAGATTGTAAATAGCTGAGGCCTCAGCATTGATCCCTGCAGCACTGTTTGCCAACTGGAAAATGACCCATTTATCCCCGACTCTCTGTAACAATACTTTACTGCCTGATACTTTATAGATGACTTCATATTTTACAAATAGAATTGACAAATGTTCGTTATTTCAGCCACTGTTCTCGGATACCGCATTGCTTGTCGTCAATATGCCCACTCGCTCCAAACATGTTCTTCCCGTCCAGACTCCATTAAACAACAATTTGGAGATTCACTTTATTTGTGTTTTTGGACAGAATTGGAGAAAAGGAATTCAGAATGTGAGCAAATAGGTCAGTTTACATCTTCAACCTTTTTTTTCCACAACCGTTGGTTCAGTGTTTTTAATTTTGGGGCAAATATGATTCCTCTACATCAGCAAACATTTGTCAGATGGAGTATAATGTGGGAAAGTGTGAGGTCATGCACTTTGGCAGAAAGAAAATCAAAGAGCAAGTTATTATTTAAATGCAGAAAGATTGCGAAGTGCTGCAGTACAGCGGGACCTGGGGGTACTTGTGCATAAAACACAGAAGGATAGTATGCAGGTACAGCAAGTGATCAGGAAGGCCAATGGTATCTTGGCCTTTATTGCAAATGGGATGAAGTTTAAAAGCAGGGAAGTCTTGCTACAATTATACAGGGTATTGGTGAGGCCACACCTGGAATACTGCGTGCAGTTTTGGTCTCCGTATTTACGAAAGGATATACTTGCTTTGGAGCCAGTTCAGAGAAGGTTCACTCGGTTGATTCTGGAGATGAGGAGGTTGACTTAGGAGGAAAGGTTGAGGAGGTGGGGCCTCTACTTATTGGAATTCAGAAGAATGAGAGGTGATCTTATCGAAACGTATTAGATTATGAGGGGGCTTGACAAGGTGGATGCAGAGAGGATGTTTCCACTGATGGGGGAGACTAGAACTAGAGGGCATGGTCTTAGAATAAGGGGCCGCCCATTTAAAACTGAAGTTGGCAGATGACTACTAAAATTGGCTGTGTGGTTGATAACGAAGAAGATATGATGTGATTGGGATTACAGAGACGTGGCTCCAGGATGATCAGGGCTGGGAACTCAACATCCAGGGGTATTCAACATTCAGGAAGGATAGAATAAAAGGAAAAGGAGGTGGGGTAGCATTGCTGGTTAAAGAGGAGATTAATGCAATAGTTAGGAAAGACATTAGCTTGGATGATGGGGAATCTATATGGGTAGAGCTACAGAACACCAAAGGGCAAAAAACGTTAGTGGGAGTTGTGTACAGACCTCCAAACAGTAGTAATGATGTTGGGGAGGGCATCAAACAGGAAATTAGGCGTGCATGCAATAAAGGTGCAGCAGTTATCATGGGTGACTTTAATATGCATACAGATTGGGCTAACCAAACTGGAAGCAATACGGTGGAGGAGGATTTCCTGGAGTGCATAAGGGATGGTTTTCTAGACCAATATGTCGAGGAACCAACTAGGGGGGAGGCCATCTTAGACTGGGTGTTGTGTAATCAGAGTGGATTGATTAGCAATCTCGTTGTGCGAGGCCCCTTGGGGAAGAGTGACCATAATATGGTGGAATTCTACATTAGGATGGAGAAGAAAACAGTTAATTCAGAGACCATGGTCCAGAACTTAAAGAAGGGTAACTTTGAAGGTATGAGGCGTGAATTGGCTAGGATAGATTGGCAAATGATACTTAAGGGGTTGACTGTGGATGGGCAATGGCAGACATTTAGAGGCCACATGGATGAACTACAACAATTGTACATCCCTGTCTGGCGTAAAAATAAAAAAGGGAAGGTGGCTCAACCGTGGCTATCAAGGGAAATCAGGGATAGTATTAAAGCCAAGGAAGTAGCATACAAATTGGCCAGAAATAGCAGCGAACCAGGGGACTGGGAGAAATGTAGAACTCAGCAGAGGAGGACAAAGGGTTTGATTCGGGCAGGGAAAATGGAGTACGAGAGGAACATTAAGCAGGACTGCAAAAGTTTCTATAGATATGTAAAGAGAAAAAGGTTAGTAAAGACAAACGTAGGTCCCCTGCAGTCAGAATCAGGGGAAGTCATAACGGGGAACAAAGAAATGGCAGACCAATTGAACAAGTACTTTGGTTCGGTATTCACTGAGGAGGACACAAACAACCTTCCGGATATAAAAGGGGTCAGAGGGTCTAGTAAGAAGGAGGAATTGAGGGAAATCCTTATTAGCCGGGAAATTGTGTTGGGGAAATTGATGGGATTGAAGGCCGATAAATCCCCAGGGCCTGATGGACTGCATCCCAGAGTACTTAAGGAGGTGGCCTTGGAAATAGCGGATGCATTGACAGTCATTTTCCAACATTCCATAGACTCTGGATCAGTTCCTATCGAGTGGAGGCTAGCCAATGTAACCCCACTTTTTAAAAAAGGAGGGAGAGAGATAACAGGGAATTATAGACCAGTCAGCCTGACATCGGTAGTGGGTAAAATGATGGAATCAATTATTAAGGATGTCATAACAGCGCATTTGGAAAGAGGTGACATGATAGGTCCAAATCAGCATGGATTTGTGAAAGGGAAATCATGCTTGACAAATCTTCTGGAATTTTTTGAGGATGTTTCCAGTAGAGTGGACAAGGGAGAACCAGTTGATGTGGTATATTTGGTCTTTCAGAAGGCTTTCGACAAGGTCCCACAAAAGAGATTAATGTGCAAAGTTAAAGCACATGGGATTGGGGGTAGTGTGCTGACATGGATTGAGAACTGGTTGTCAGACAGGAAGCAAAGAGTAGGAGTAAATGGGTACTTTTCAGAATGGCAGGCAGTGACTAGTGAGGTACCGCAAGGTTCTGTGCTGGGGCCCCAGCTGTTTACATTGTACATTAATGATTTAGACGAGGGGATTAAATGTAGTATCTCCAAATTTGCGGATGACACTAAGTTGGGTGGCAGTGTGAGCTGCGAGGAGGATGCTATGAGGCTGCAGAGTGACTTGGATAGGTTAGGTGAGTGGGCAAATGCATGGCAGATGAAGTATAATGTGGATAAATGTGAGGTTATCCACTTTGGTGGTAAAAACAGAGAGACAGACTATTATCTGAATGGTGACAGATTAGGAAAAGGGGAGGTGCAATGAGACCTGGGTGTCATGGTACATCAGTCATTGAAGGTTGGCATGCAGGTACAGCAGGCGGTTAAGAAAGCAAATGGCATGTTGGCCTTCATAGCAAGGGGATTTGAGTACAGGGGCAGGGAGGTATTGCTACAATTGTACAGGGCCTTGGTGAGGCCACACCTGGAGTATTGTGTACAGTTTTGGTCTCCTAACTTGAGGAAGGACATTCTTGCTATTGAGGTAGTGCAGCGAAGGTTCACCAGACTGATTCCCGGGATGGCAGGACTGACAGATCAAGAAAGACTGGATTAACTGGGCTTGTATTCACTGGAGTTCAGAAGAATGAGAGGGGATCTCATTGAAACATTTAAAATTCTGACAGGTTTAGACAGGTTAGATGCAGGAAGAATGTTCCCGATGTTGGGGAAGTCCAGAACCAGGGGTCACAGTCTAAGGATAAGGGGTAAGCCATTTAGGACCGAGATGAGGAGAAACTTCTTCACCCAGAGAGTGGTGAACCTGTGGAATTCTCTACCACAGAAAGTTGTTGAGGTCAATTCACTAAATATATTCAAAAAGGAGTCAGATATAGTCCTTACTACTTGGGGGATCAACGGGTATGGCAAGAAAGCAGGAATGGGGTACTGAAGTTGCATGTTCAGCCATGAACTCATTGAATGGCGGTGCAGGCTAGAAGGGCCGAATGGCCTACTCCTGCACCTATTTTCTATGTTTCTATGTTTCTGAAGCTGCAGACTGCAGGAAGATATCAATCAACTGGTCGGGTGGGCAGAACAGTGGCAAATACAGTTCAATCCGGAGAAGTGTGAGGTCATGCAATTGGTGAGGGCTAACCAGGAAAGGGAATACACATTAAGTGGGAGGACACTGAGAAGTGTAGAGGAACAAAGGGACCTGGGAGTGCAGGTCCACAGATCCCTGAAGGGAGCAGGCCAGGTGGATAAGGTGGTTAAGAAGGCACACGGGATACTTGCCTTTATTAGTCGAGGCGTGGAATACAAGAGCAGTGAGGTTATTGCTTGAACTGTAGAAAACACTGGTTAGGCCACAGCTGGAGTACTGCGTGCAGTTCTGGTCACCACATTATAGGAGAGATGCACTGGAGAGGGTGCAGAGGAGATTTACCAGGATGTTGCCTGGACTGGAGAATTTTGTCTATGAGGACAGATTGGAGAGGCTGGGTTTGTTATCCTTGGAGCAAAGGAGGCTGAGGGGAGACCTGATTGAGGTGTATAAAATGATGAGGGGCCAGGATAGAGTGGATAGGAAGGAGCTGTTTCCCTGGGCAGAGGGGTCAACAACCTGGGGGCATGGATTGAAAGTAATTGGGGAGAGGTTTAGAGGGGATTTGAGTGGAATTTCTTCACCCAGAGGGTGGTGGGCGTCTGGGGCCTGAAAGGGAGGTAGAGGCAGAAACCCTCACCACATTTGGATGTGCAGCTTGAAGTGTCGTATCCTACAGGGCTACGGACCGAGAGCGGGAAAGTGGGATTAGGCTGGGTAGCTCTTGGTCGGCCGGCGCGGACACGATGGGCCGAATGGCCTCCTTCCGTGCTGTAAATTTCTATGATTCCATGAACTATACCAACTTGTGCTGCTGCCTTCAATATATTCATTGTTACATCCATTTTAAGATTTTAGCCGTCTTTTATCCAAGTAATAATGATGGTTTATTATGTGTTCTCTCGGGCTATATTGTGAAATGTGTGTTCAGTTATTACTCATCATCATCCTCGGCAATCCCTCGCAATCGAGGAAGACTAGCTTCCACTCTTAAAATGAGCTCTCAGATGGTACAGACAGTGGTTGAAGGAAAGGGAGTGTCGCACGCTCCTTCCGCTGCCTGCGCTTGGTTTCTGCATGCTCTCGGCGATGAGACTCGAGGTGCTCAGCGCCATCCCGGATGCACTTCCTCCACTTAGGGCGGTCTTTGGCCAGGGACTCCCAGGTGTCGGTGGGGATGTTGCATTTTATCCGGGAGGCTTTGAGGGTGTCCCTTGTAACGTTTCCTCTGCCCACCTTTGGCTCATTTGCTGTGAAGGAGTTCCGAGTAGAGCGCTTGCTTTGGGATTCTCGTGTCTGGCATGTGAACAATGTGGCCTGCCCAGCGGAGCTGATCGAGTGTGGTCAGTGCTTCAATGCTGGGGATGTTGGCCTGGTCGAGGACGCTAACGTTGGTGCGTCTGTCCTCCCAGGGGATTTGCAGGATCTTGCAGAGACATCGTTGGTGGTATTTCTCCAGCGACTTGAGGTGTCTACTGTACATGGTCCATGTCTCTGAGCCATACAGGAGGGCGGGTATCACTACAGCCCTGTAGACCATGAGCTTGGTGGCAGATTTGAGGGCCTGGTCTTCGAACGCTCTTTTCCTCAGGCGGCCGAAGGCTGCACTGGCGCACTGGAGGCGGTGTTGAATCTCGTCGTCAATGTCTGACCTTGTTGATAAGAGGCTCCCGAGGTATGGGAAATGACCCACATTGTCCAGGGCCGCGCCGTGGATCTTGATGACTGGGGGGCAGTGCTGTGCGGTGTGGACAGGCTGGTGGAGGACCTTTGTCTTACGGATATTTAGTGTAAGGCCCATGCTTTCATACGCCTCAGTAAATATGTTGACTATATCCTGGAGTTCAGCCTCTCTATGTGCACAGATGCAGGCGTCGTCCGTGTACTGTAGCTCGATGACGGAGGTTGGGGTGGTCTTGGACCTGGCCTGGAGACGGTTATTACACACCAACGTGCACTCATCATTTTAATGTGCTTTGAACAGAATTGATGTTCAATCAGAAAAAGGGAGGTGAGTCTGCAAAATGAGGTCGGAAATGATGCTGCTCTCACCTCTGTGTTTATTTGCAATCTCCACAAAGTAGTTTCCAGGCAGCGGATAGAGCACAACAACGAAGAACACAGCCTGCCTCTAGGGGACTGAGAGAGCCAAAGATCAATACGGGGACGAAAGCAAGAAATTAAGAGCTGAAAAAGAGAGCACGAAAAGAATCTCATGGGGAATATCAACATCTGTGGTTGGGAAAATGCTGGAGTCCATTATTAAGGAAGCAGTAGCAGGACATTTGGAAAAACATAATTCAATCCAGCAGAGTCAGCATGGTTTTATGAAGGGGAAGTCATGTTTGACAAATTTGCTGAAGTTCTTTGAGGATGTAACGGGCAGGGTGGGTAAAGGGGGAACCAGTGGATGTGGTGTTTTGGGATTTCCAGAAGGCACTCGATAAGCTGCCACATAAGAGGCTAATGCACAGAATATCGACTTTAAAGTCGAAGAGCAAATTATAATTTAAATGGAGAAAAATTGCCAAGTGCTGCAGTACAGCGGGACCTAGGGGTCCTTGTGCATGAAACACAAAAAGTTAGTGTGCAGGTACAGCAAGTGAATATTGGACTTTCTTGCAAGGGGGCCAGATACGGAGGAATTAGGGCAGGTGAGCAAAAGCTTGATCTAAGAGGTAGGTTTTAAGGAGCGCCAAAAAGGAGAAAAGAGAGATAGAGAGGTGGGGGGTGGTGGGGGAGGTGGTGCTTTAGGGAGGGAGTACCAGAGCTGAGGGCACAGCCACAAATAGTGGAGCAGTTATAATCAGGGATGTTCAAGAGGGCAGAATTAGAGGTGCGCAGAGATCTCGGCGGGGGGCGTGGGGGGGTGGGGTGCTGGGGGGGAGTGGTGGCTGGAGGAGGTTACAGAGATAGGGAGGGGTGTAGGGGCTGGAGGGTGTTACAGAGATAGGGAGGGGTGTAGGGGCTGGAGGAGGTTACAGAGATAGGGAGGGGTGTAGGGGCTGGAGGAGGTTACAGAGATAGGGAGGGGTGTAGGGGCTGGAGGGTGTTACAGAGATAGGGAGGGGTGTAGGGGCTGGAGGGTGTTACAGAGATATGGAGGGGTGTAGGGGCTGGAGGAGGTTACAGAGATAGGGAGGGGTGTAGGGGCTGGAGGGTGTTACAGAGATAGGGAGGGGTGTAGGGGCTATGGATGTGATTTGAAAACAAGGATGAGAATTTTGAAATCGAGGCATTGCTTAGCCGGGAGCCAATGTTGGTCAGCGAGCACAGGAGGTGATGGGTGAGCGGGGCTCGGTGCGAGTTAGGACACGGGGCAGTGAGCACAGGGGGTGATGGGTGAGCGGGACTGGGTGCGAGTTAGGACACGGGGCAGTGAGCACAGGGGGTGATGGGTGAGCGGGACTCGGTGCGAGTTAGGACACGGGGCAGTGAGCACAGTGGGTGATGGGTG